>NC_046172.1:2102425-2110293 GCF_011064425.1 Rattus rattus | reverse complement strand
TTTCGCAGGCGTGTCTGCCTCTCTGAAGGTTTAGCTCTCCTTCCCACGGGATTTGGGTGCAGAGAACTGTTTATCCGGTCTGTTTCCTTCAGGTTCCGGCGGTGTCTCAGGCAGGGCTCCTGCCGCTCCTGGGCCCTCTCCCACGGGAGCCCAGAGGCCTTATACAGTTTCCTCTTGGGCCAGGGATGTGGGCAGGGGTGGGCAGTGTTGGTGGTCTCTTCCGCTCTGCGGCCTCAGGAGTGCCCACCTGACCAGGCGGTGAGGTCTCTCTCCCACGGGTTTTGGGAGCAGAGAGCTGCTGCGGGCCGTGATCTGCGGGTGTGGGACTTCCCTATTGTTCCCCTTTTAAAGAAGGAGTGAAGCATTCCCATTTTGGTCATCCTTTTTGAGTTTCATGTGTTCTGTGAATCTAGGGTAATTCGAGCATTTGGGCTAATTGCCACTTATCAATGAGTACATACCATGTGTTTTTCTGTGATTGGGTTACCTCACTCAGGATGATATTTTCCACTTCCATCCATTTGCCTACGAATTTCATAAAGTCATTGTTTTGATAGCTGAGTAATATTCCATTGTGTAGATGTACCACATTTTCTGTATCCATTCCTTTGTTGAAGGGCATCTGGGTTCTTTCCAGCTTCTGGATATTATAAATAAGGCTGCTATGAACATAGAGGAGCATGTGTCTTTGTTATATGTTGGGACATCTATTGGGTATATGCCCAAGAGAGGTATAGCTGGGTCCTCAGGTAGTTCAATGTCCAATTTTCTGAGGAACCTCCAGACTGATTTCCAGAATGGTTGTACCAGTCTGCAATCCCACCAACAATGGAGGAGTGTTCCTCTTTCTCTACATCCTCGCCAGCATCTGCTGTCACCTGAGTTTTTGATCTTAGCCATTCTCACTGGTGTGAGGTGAAATCTCAGGGTTGTTTTGGTTTGCATTTCCCTTATGACTAAAGATGTTGAACATTTCTTTAGGTGTTTCTCAGTCATTCGGCATTCCTCAGCTGTGAATTCTTTGTTTAGCTCTGAACCCCATTTTTTAATAGGGTTATTTGTTTCCCTGCGGTCTAACTTCTTGAGTTCTTTGTATATTTTGGATATAAGGCCTCTATCTGTTGTAGGATTGGTAAAGTTCTTTTCCCAATCTGTTGGTTGCCATTTTGTCCTAACCACAGTGTCCTTTGCCTTACAGAAGCTTTGCAGTTTTATGAGATCCCATTTGTCGATTCTTGATCTTAGAAATAGACTAGGTAAAGAAAAGGCCAGAAGAAAATCAAATACTTCTGAATTTTATTTGTCTTCTATTTAAGAAGTTGACAGTACAATGGACACAAGCACTATATAACATAGATGTCCTCAGGCCTTGCTATCTTTGGATGTATTTGTTCCCAGATCTCATGGTTCTTAATTCTGCTGACTTCTGCTAAGCATTCAGCCTCCAGCAAAGTTTTCTTGGTTAGGATATCTAACAATTACTTCTTATTTCAGTATCAACCACAGTCATGTTTCTGTGCAAATCATTTATGTACTGTTTGTTTAGGTAGATTTGGGGAGGGGGCAAGATCATAGGCTTTACACTTGATTTTTGTCATATTTCTTTTTCTTCTCTAGGTTTTTAAAGATATTTATTTATTTGTATGTGTGTGTGTATGTGAGTGTGTGTATGTGTGAGTGTGTGTGTGTGAGTGTGTGTGTATGTGTGTGTATGTGAGTGTGTGTGTATGTATGTATGAGTGAGTGAGTGTGTGTGTGTGTGTGTGTGTGTGTGCGCGTGCTTATGCGTATTTCTTCATGGTATGTGTAGAAGCCAGAAAACAACTTTTCAGGGCGCAGTTTTTTTCTTCTTCCTTGATTTTTGAGGCAGTCTCTTGTTATTTTTGCCATTGCACTTCACATATGAGCTTCTGGCCAGTTTTCTTGCCTTAGTCTCCCATCTCTCCGTTGGCAAGCTGGGGCTTGGATTACAGATGAGAACCATCATAAGGCCTTTTTTAATGGTGTTCCAGCTATCAAACTTGGTATGCAGCAAGTGCTTTTGTCCACTAAGCTATCTTGCCAGCCCATTCTTTGTTTTTGTTTTGTTTTGTTTTGTTTTTGATATTGTGCTATAGCGATAATTGTTCTGCTCCACCCCACCTTCTTCACTATGATTAACTGAATTCTCTGAAACAATAACCTAAAATGAATCTTTACTTCCCTAAGTTATTTTGCTGAGGCATTGTATCAGAATGAGAAAAAAACCTAACATGCTACCATTCTGTTTAGAGTTTTGCTTTCTGTTATAAACCTGTTATTACAGTATTGGTAATTTGTTTCTTTTCTGTTGATCCCTTATTTTGAACTTGAGATTGCAGTTATATGTCCCTTTTATTGCTGGTGTCCATCATCAAAACAAAATTTTAGTGTGAATGAGATAATGAATAAAATATTGTGAAATTTGAGGTAAGTTAAGCATCAGTACTTGTCCAACAAATATATAAACAAGAGTAGAATAGCTGGGTTATAGGGTATGCATGCAATTGTTAAGATTTAGTAGACAGTATCACATAGTTTCCAAAGCCTTTATACTAAGTTATATCTCACTGACCAGAGGTGACACTTTACTACACTGTCTTGTCAACATTTATTGATTATTTGAATTTTAGCCATTCTGATAAGTAACAGTATGTCTTCTTGTAGCTTTCTTTCTCTTCTTTAAATGATGTCTCACTGTATTACCCAGGCTTACCTCAAACTTGTGGTAAATATTAAATAATTCGGTAACCTTTTATTCTGCACTAGTGCTGGCACCCATAGGGCCACATGGCACTGCAGGATACTTTTATCTCAGCGGCTCCATACTGTCTCCAAGTACTCTCAGACCCAGGCAGTCTGTGAGGCATTTCAATGTGGCACTTTACCATGCTGGTCCTTAGAAGCAGTTCCAGCAGCATTGGGCCACATGGAACTAACCATAATTTATCTCTGGTTAGTATCTCTCCCGGCAGCTCTCTACTAACCATCAACTCTGGTTTTTTGTTGTTTTTTTTGTTTTGTTTTGTTTTGTTTGTTTTGTTTTTTTTTTTTTTTTTGGTTCTTTTTTTCCAGAGCTGGGGACCGAACCCAGGGCCTTGTGCTTCCTAGGCAAGCACTCTACCACTGAGCTAAATCCCCAACCCCACTCAACTCTGGTTTTAGCTACCTGGTAAACTCAGGGCTCTAGAAGTCCAGCGTGGGGCTGGCCTTTTGAGGCTCTCTGCCATGGATTCTGCCCACACTCCCAGCAACTGCCTCCTGGTAGTTAAAATATAAACTCCCAACTACCTGGTAAAATAAAGACTTAATAAACTGTAAGTCAACAATCAGATTTGTATGTTAAATTCTCAATCCACTATACATCTACACAATAAACTCACAACCAATTGATAAACATATAAACTGCCCACCTAGATAAGATAAATTGACCTATAGAAATCTATCCCTTAAGAAATATTCATGGGTGCTGGAGAGATGGCTCAGTGGTTAAGAGCACTAACTGCTCTTCCAGAGGTCCTGAGTTCAAATCGCAGCAACCACATGGTGGCCCTCAACCATCTGCAGTGGAATCCGATACCCTCTTCTGATGTGTCTGAAGACAGCTACAGTGTACTCATATAAATAAATAAATCTTAAAAAACAAGAAATATTCATAACCTGTATCTATGTATGGCGAGGATCATTTACATCTGCCTCCATGTTGCTTCTGTGCCCTTTCTGGCTCACCCTTTCCTTCTAAAACTTTGTTTCCGCCTCCCTTCCTTCTCGTCCAATGACAGTCCTTGTTTTATCTTGTGTTTGCCTTCACTTGCATAAAGACATCAGCCTATACAAACCAACTGTCCTACCTTACTAGCCTCTCAAGTATTGTGTATGAGTGCTTACTTGCATGTAGGTAAGTACATTGTATGCACACCTGGTGTCTACAGAGGCTGGAGGAGGGAGTGAGAGATATAAGCCACTGTATGGGTGCTGCTAACCAAACCTGGCTCCTTTGCAAGATTAGTAAGATCTTAACTGCTGAAATATCTCGTCGATCCTCATATAGTGTCTCTTAATTTCTTTTAATTAATACAGTTTTATATACAGTAAAATTAAAAAAATTTGGAATACGGCTTGAATATTGATAAATGTATATCCAGGTGATCCTCACCCTGAGATGCAGAGCATTTACTTCACCCTAGAACAATGGTTCTCAACTTATGGATCACTACCCTTTTGGGGTTGAGTGTTAGATATTTACATTACAATTCATTAAGTAGCAAAATTAGCAATGAAATAATTTAGTGGTTGGGGTCACCGCAACAGGAAGAACTTTATATTAAAGTATTAGGAAGGTTGAGAACCACTGCCCTAGAGAGTACCACCATCTCTTTCTAGTCAGTTTCCTTAAACCAGGGGCAACTGTTTAACTTATTTCAGAACAGACTATAGTTTTTCCAGTTGTTGCAGTTCATATAAGTGAAATTATATAATATATATATTCTTGTGTCTGGCTCGATTTGGATTTATTTTTCTCTTCAGATTCTCTTTTTACAGTATCAATTAACCACTGTAGCCATAAATTCTAGGCATAAAATTTCAGAAATAAAGTCATAAATTTTAGATCGAATATTGTTCTGAATGGTATGATGAGATTTTGCATTGTGTTGCCCAGCATATAGGTCATTACTTTGTTCAGCTTATCAAGGTTATTTTTATTCTACCTCTCTCTTATCAGAATACTTGTCAAGTAACTCTCATTTTACTTAATGACTCAAAAGGGTAAAAAGTAGTGATGCTAACAATTTAAATATGCCAAAGGGAAGCTCTTAAATTCTTTCTTTAAATGGAAGGGTGAAAGTTCTTGAATTTATAAGGAAAAAAACATATGATAAGGTTGCTAAGCTCTACACAAGTTATTTAGAAAGGACACATTCACAAAACTTTTATTACACTCCATTGGTCATCTTTTATTTCTTCAAGACAGGGTTTCTCTGTGTTGCCTTGGCAGTCTTGGAACACACTCTGTAAAATGAGGCTGACTTAGACCTCAGAGATCCTCCTGCCTGTGCTTCCCAAGTGCTGGGCTCAAAGGCACATGCCACCACTTCCTGCCCAATTACACTATATTGTTATATTTATTACCATTATTAACATTTTCTGTGTCTTAAGAACTAGGGCATGTTCTAAGAAATGAGTCTTCAGATAATTTTGTTGTGCAAATATCATAGTGTATACTTACACAAACAGGATGTTACCCAGTCTTATGGGAGTACCGCCATATAATTGTGGTTCATTGTTGACTGTAATTTTATTATGTGGCACATGAGTATATTATAAGATTAAATACTATCCATAATTTTAGGTATTTCCTATGGATTTGAAATGTAACTATTGTAATACAATGTTCTTTAGAGATTCATCCATGATGCCTTATGTAGCAGTAGTTCATCCTACTTCACTGCTTATATTTCATTGAATAAAGTAACATCTATGATTCTCTTATTAATGGAATTTTCATTTTTAGAAGGCTTAGTTTAGCTTTAATTTGTAGTTCTCTAGTGGCTAATATCTCATGAAGAACCTGCTCAAGATACTTTCCAGTTTTCTGCTAGATTGTTGTCTTATTTGTTAGCTCTTTATATAGAGTGGATATTAATTTATTCTAGCCTACTGCCTGTCTTTTTTTTCACTGTCCTAAGAGTATCCTGGGAACTACAGAGATGCCTCTGTGGTTAAGAATGCTAACTAGCTCCTCTTCAGAGGATCTAGGTTCAACTTCCCTCACCCTGTGACAGCTCAAAACCATTTCTAACTCTAGTTCCAGGAAATCCAAAGACCTATTCTAGCCTCCACAGTGCCAGGCACACATGTGGTGCCCATACTTAGATACAGACAAAACAAAAGTTAATTTAAAAAAGAATAATAAAGATAAATTTTTTTTAATCCTAGCACTTGAGAGGCAGAGGCAGGCAGGACTACATGGTGAGATCCTTTTTCAAAAAACAAACAAAAATACTCCAAACATGTGATCACATACACACAAAAACCACGTAGTAATGTCTATAGCAGCTTTCTTTGTAAGAAACTCAAACTAGAGACACACCTAGTGGGTGAATAGGTAAACTATGGTTCATTCACACAAGGAGTAAAAGGAACTCTTACTATATGAAATAACTTGAATGGATCTCAAGAGTATTATGCTGAATGAAAAGAAAAGCCAATCTCAAAAGTTGGCATACTGTATGATTTTGTTTATATAACTCTTAAAATGACTTTTTAAAAAAAGATTTATTTATTTATCATATACAAGTACACTGTAGCTGTCTTCAGACACACCAGAGGAGGGCATCAGATCTCATTACAGATGGTTGTGAGCCAACATGTGGTTGCTGGGAATTGAACTCAGGACCTCTGGAAGAGCAGTCAGTGCTCTTAACCACTGAGCTCTCTCCAGCCCTAAAATGACTTTCTGAAGTATAATTTATACTCCATAAAATTTACAATTAAGTGTATAGTTTAATACTTTTAAACAAATTTACCAAATTGTACAATCTAAAATCCAGTTTGAGACTGTTTCCATCACTTCAACCTTTTGACCTTTTATTGACAACTCACTGTCTTTGCCATAGTTCTACTTATTGTCTGCTTCTGTAGATTTGTGAAAATTTAATAAAATCAAAGCATATGATATATGGACTTTTCTGTATAGCTCATTTATGTAGCATAATAATTTTAGGTTTATCATGGTTGTACCATGTATTAATAATATATAATGAAAACAGTGAATAGTTGTTTATAAAGATATGCTATCTGTGGTTATATATTTGCCAGTGAATGAATATTTGGGATATTGATTTTTTTGTTCTCTAGAATAATGATGCCATGAACATTCAAGTGCATATCTTTGAATGGATATAACTTTTTATTTTTCTTGGGTAAATTTGTAGAAATAGAATTGCTAGACTGTATGATAATCTTATTTAGCTTTAAAAGAAACTGCTGCTAGGTATGGCATTGTATATCTACAATCCTAGCTCATGGAAGGTGAAGGCCCAAGGTCAGCCTTGACTCATAGCAAGTTTGAAGCTCACCCTGGCTACATGAAACTCTGATTCAAAAAAGAAAAAGAAAAGGAAAGAAATTAATGCCAAGCTGTTACATGATTTGAACCATTTTATTGTCCATTCACCTTACTTTTGGAAAACATAGCTTGTGTTCAAAAGCATATTTCTTTTGCTTGTCCTCAAAGAAGTGTTTTATCATTTACAATGCCAGATGGGTCATTTTTTATAGTGTTGCTTAAGGTTTTATGGTCTTGCTGATTTTCTTTCTAATTCTGTTATCAAGAGTGTCTTTAGCTACCGAGGTTGAATTGTCTTGTTTTTTCAGTTCTTGGTCTTTAGATTTTGTAGTTTGGTTTTGATGTGTCTTGGTTTGAACCTATTTGTGTTTATTATGTTTAGTATTCTCTCTGCTTCTTGGCAGATTTTAACTAGGTTTTCTTATCATTTTTTTTAGTATCACACTTTATTCTTTGTATTATACCTGAACACAATTATTCTTTATTACCCCATACATCCCTGATGTTTTGTTCTTTTTTCTATCACTTAGATTGGATAATTTCTTTATTTTGAAGCCCACTTTGTCTTCCATTCTGTGATACAGTTAATTTTTTTTTTAATTTTTTTTTTTAATATTAACTTGAGTATTTCTTATATACATTTCGAATGTTATTCCCTTTCCCGGTTTCCGGGCAAACATCCCCCTCCCCCCTCCCCTTCCTTATGGGTGTTCCCCTCCCAACCCTCCCCCCATTGCTGCCCTCTCCACAACAGTCTAGTTCACTAGGGGTTCAGTCTTAG
>NC_046172.1:2095845-2102325 GCF_011064425.1 Rattus rattus | reverse complement strand
TGACTCTAAAAATCCAGAAGGTGAACAACTTGATGACCTATTTCTTTTCTCAGAGTTACCCTTGTCGGTGCCAGCACCCCACACGTACCAAGTATTGGGTGAGTCAGGATTAAAGAAACACACACACACACACACACACACACACACACACACACACACACACACACACACACACACAGAGAGGTTATTCATGTCAAGCCAGAAGAGGAAGGGCTCCCCTGTAACTTTTATTCACCAAACTATATACCCCAAGTACACCAGTTAGCAGGCATCTGTGAAGCTGCGTGGGAACCCTGGTCTAGACTTCTTGGAACAAAAGACCACTATGTGACCTGAATAAATTAGGAAATAACCAGGAGGCCAGCCTAAATCTGACCCAGGTGTGAAATACCAGGCTGACTGTTCTGAAGGGAACAAAAGGCTTCACATGCATCAGGCAGGGCTCAGCAGGGTCAAACCCCGCAGGAGACCCAGAAGGGTCTTGTTCTGCTGGAAAAGCATCTGTGATTGTAATTTCTTGTGGCTTAAATCATGGGAGAGGCTTTTTGTCCAACAATCTCAAGACTTATGGCAGTAAACTTAATCATATACAGTCACAAAGCTGCCAGGGCTCCAAATCCAATACAAAAATTCCTCACAACCATGATCTAAAAAAAGATAAACTTAAAAGCTAGAAAAGGGGGGGCCCCTTACCCACAGGCAGAAGTGTTGCACTGGCCTTAAAGTGCCCATGGAAGGGATGAGAAGGCTCAAAGACCAAAGTCCATATGCTGGCAAAGGCTGTCCAACCAGCACCAACTACTGCCCTGAACTCCTGGTCTTCTAAGGCTTAGGGATCACCAGACTCCTGCTACAAATGTGGTCAACAAGGTCACTGGGTGAGGGTTTGCCCTAACTTTGGCAAGGAAAGGGGCCATGTCCCAGTGTGTCTGAGGAGGGATTGGGTTGTTGGATTGCCCTCATGTTGCACACAGGACAGAGGGATATCACATCCAAATAACCCTCCAGCTGATCTCCCAGGCTTGGATATGGATGACTAAAGGGCCTGAGTTCCTGAACCTAATCACTGCCATCACTAGCAGGGAGCCCCACAACTATCACGGGTATGTGGGCAGTCCATCTTCTTCCCTTGGACACTGGGGCCACTTACTCAGTCCTAATGGAGTTTTAGGGACCCACTTCTCTCTCACGTTTTCCTATTGTCAGGGTAGGGGGGCAACCTTACTTTCCTCACCAAACCATTTAGATGCATTTTAGGGGTGTACCTCTCACCCATTCCTTTTTGGTAGTGCCAACATGCCCTGTCCTCTTATTGGGAAGGTATTTCTAGCTAAGTTGGGAGCCTCTATTTTGCTCTACCCATTTGCCTAGACCCAAGCTCATTTGCAGCCCCTCTGGTCCTTCTAGCCAGCCAACCTACCAACACAGACATGTTGCTTCCTTTACCAGCTTCTCAGGTAGACCCTGAGTCTGGGAGGTCCAGAACCCCATTTTGCTAAACAGTATTTCCAAATAGGATCTGGAAACTGCTTTCTCTATCTGTCTTTTTGGCATGGCAAACTGTTTTAAGACCTCCGGGACTCGTTCTGTAGGAACGCTAAGCTCCTTAGACTGCAATAGAACCACAACCCTTGATACCTTATCTCTGCCACAGTGCCCTGCAGTTCAAAGCATGTCAATTCTTTATGGTACTCGGGTATATCATCGCCTACCTGCCAGCTGGTGAGGAGTTTGCACATTGGTACCCCTTTTCCCTGAACAAGATAAGACTTTGACTCTTGGGTGAGTATTCCCTCGAAAGCTATTCTCGATCCCTTCTCCTTTCCAAGCTCTTGCAGCTGTAAAAACTTCCAGGTTTGGGTAGATATGCTTTCAGGTGAGTCTGGGACTCACTATATGGCCTTTAGAGGGCCTGAGTGGTGAATTAGACATCTAGCCTGGCAGAAATTTTGGGTGTTGAAATTATTCTCAGAAACGTATGAATAATTCAATACCTCTCCCCATGGATAAATCACTGTTTTGAACTTGACTTTTCTTAGGTATGAGGTACACACCAGATGACAGTACAATCCTTGATCCAGCTAACAAACTTTCTCAGATAGAAAGCAGACTGGGTTCCTATACCTCTAATTCCTCCGCCTTTATTAAGAGTTTCAGTACATTATACAATCTTATACCTTGGATTCTCTGTGATTGGTTAAATGTTCACATTTCCTCTTCTTGCTAACCTATATGATCCAACAGTAATCTAAAAAATTCCTTTGTCTAAAAAATGCTTATCTTAAAAACATAGAGGCGCAAGAGATCTTCCTGGTTGCTGCCGCCACAGAGAGCCTGTGGGCAGCACCTCGAGCGAATCCTGGAGCCTTGGGGACCACAGGTAAGATCACAACTTTTCTGCTGCAAGAAAGCTGCCTCAAGAAATCGGGACACAGAGGCAAAATTTCTAGGACGGGCATCGTCCTGTGTTTACTGGGGAGTCCCACACCTGAGGATCCTGGCCTGCAGCAGCTCTCTGCCCCAGACCCCGGAGAGAGACTCACTGCCTGGTCAGGTGGGCACCCTGAGGCTGCAGAGCGGAAGAGACCACCAACACTGCCCACCCCTGCCCACATCCCTGGCCCAAGAGGAAACTGTACAAGGCTCTGGGCTCCCGTGGGGAGGGCTCAGGAGGCAGGACCCCTGCCTGAGACACCACTGAACCTGAAGGAAACAGACTGATAAACAGTTCTCTGCACCCAAATCCGTGGAGGGAGAGCTAAACCTTCAGAGAGGCAGACAAGCCTGGGAAACCAGAAGAGACCGCTGCTCTGCACACACATCTCGGACGCCAGAGGAAAACACCAAAGGCCATCTGGAACCCTGGTGCACTGAAGCTCCCGGAAAGGCGGCACAGATCTTCCTGGTTGCTGCCGCCACAGAGAGCCCGTGGGCAGCACCCCGCGAGCGAACTTGAGCCTCGGGACCACAGTTAAGACCAACTTTTCTGCTGCAAGTGAACTGCCTGGTGAACTCAAGACACAGGCCCACAGGAACAGCTGAAGACTTGTAGAGGGAAAAACTACACGCACGAAAGCAGAACACTCTGTCCCCAATACTGGCAGAAAGAAAACAGTAAAACAGGTCTACAGCACTCCTGACACACAGGCTTATAGGACAGTCTAGCCACTGTCAGAAATAGCAGAACAAAGTAAACTAGAGATAATCTGATGGCGAGAGGCAAGCGCAGGAACCCAAGTAACAGAAACCAAGACTACATGACATCATCGGAACCCAATTCTCCCACCAAAACAAACATGGAATATCCAAACACAACAGAAAAGCAAGATCTAGTTTCAAAATCATATTTGATCATGATGCTGGAGGACTTCAAGAAAGACGTGAAGAACTCCCTTAGAGAAACACAGGAAAACATTAATAAACAAGTAGAAGCCTACAGAGAGGAATCGCAAAAATGCCTGAAAGAATTCCAGGAAAACATAAATAAACAAGTAGAAGCTCATAGAGAGGAAAAAGGTCTAAAGAGAGGGCAAATAAAAATCCCTGAAAGAAATCAAAGAAATCAGAGATAATAAATAAACAAGTAGAAGCCCATAGAGAGGAGTCACAAAAATCCTGAAAGAATTCCAGGAAAACACAATCAAACAGTTGAAGGAATTAAAATGGAAATAGAAGCAATCAAGAAAGAACACATGGAAACAACCCTGGATATAGAAACCAAAAGAAGAGACAAGGAGCTGTAGATACAAGCTTCATCAACAGAATACAAGAGATGGAAGAGAGAATCTCAGGAGCAGAAGATTCCATAGAAATCATTGACTCAACTGTCAAAGAAAATGTAAAGCTGAAAAAGCTACTGGTCCAAAACATACAGGAAATCCAGGACTCAATGAGAAGATCAAACCTAAGGATAATAGGTATAGAAGAGAGTGAAGACTCCCAGCTCAAAGGACCAGTTAATATCTTCAACAAAATCAGAAGAAAACTTCCCTAACCTAAAAAAAGAGATACCCATAGGCATACAAGAAGCCTACAGAACTCCAAATAGATTGGACCAGAAAAGAAACACCTCCCGTCACGTAATAGTCAAAACACCAAACGCACAAAATAAAGAAAGAATATTAAAAGCAGTAAGGGAAAAAGGTCAAGTAACATATAAAGGCAGACCTATCAGAATCACACCAGACTTTTCACCAGAAACTATGAAGGCCAGAAGATCCTGGACTGATGTCATACAGACCCTAAGAGAACACAAATGCCAGCCCAGGTTACTGTATCCTGCAAAATTCTCAATTAACATAGATGGAGAAACCATTATATTCCATGACAAAACCAAATTTACACAATAACTTTCTACAAATCCAGCACCACAAAGGATAATAAATGGTAAAGCCCAACATAAGGAGGCAAGCTATACCCTAGAAGAAGCAAGAAACTAATCGTCTTTGCAACAAAACAAAGAGAAGAAAAGCACACAAACATAACCTCACATCCACATTCATATATATGAATATAACATGAAGCAATAATCACTATTCCTTAATATCTCTCAACATCAATGGCCTCAACTCCCCAATAAAAAAGACATAGATTAACAAACTGGATATCGCGAATGAGGACCCTGCATTCTGCTGCCTACAGGAAACACACCAGAGACAAAGACAGACACTACCTCAGAGTGAAAGGCTGAAACAACTTTCCAAGCAAATGGTCAGAAGAAGCAAGCTGGAGTAGCCATTCTAATATCAAATAAAATCAATTTTCAACTAAAAAGTCATCAAAAAAGATAAGGAAGGACACTTTATATTCATCAAAGGAAAAATCCACCAAGATGAACTCTCAATCCTAAATATCTATGCCCCAAATACAAGGGCACCTACATACGTAAAAGAAACCTTACTAAAGCTCAAAACACAGATTGCATCTCACACAATAATAGTGGGAGATTTCAACACCCCACTCTCATCAATGGACAGATCATGGAAACAGAAATTAAACAGAGATGTAGACAGACTAAGAGAAGTCATGAGCCAAATGGACT
This sequence comes from Rattus rattus, assembly GCF_011064425.1. Lineage (NCBI taxonomy): Eukaryota > Metazoa > Chordata > Mammalia > Rodentia > Muridae > Rattus > Rattus rattus. The sequence continues at coordinate 2,097,284 of NC_046172.1, read as the reverse complement.
TAACGGATATTTATAGAACATTCTATCCTAAAGCAAAAGGATATACCTTCTTCTCAGCTCCTCATGGTACTTTCTCCAAAATTGACCATATAATTGGTCAAAAAACGGGCCTCAACAGGTACAGAAAGATAGAAATAATCCGATGCGTGCTATCGGACCACCACGGCCTAAAACTGGTCTTCAATAACAATAAGTGAAGAATGCCCACATATACTTGGAAATTGAACAATGCTCTACTCAATGATAACCTGGTCAAGGAAGAAATAAAGAAAGAAATTAAAAACTTTTTAGAATTTAATGAAAATGAAGGTACAACATACCCAAACTTATGGGGCACAATGAAAGCTGTGCTAAGAGGAAAACTCATAGCGCTGAGTGCCTGCAGAAAGAAACAGGAAAGAGCATATGTCAGCAGCTTGACAGCACACCTAAAAGCTCTAGAACAAAAAGAAGCAATTACACCCAGGAGGAGTAGAAGGCAGGAAATAATCAAACTCAGAGCTGAAATCAACCAAGTAGAAACAAAAAGGACAAGAGAAAAAATCAACAGAACCAAAAGTTGGTTCTTTGAGAAAATCAACAAGATAGATAAACCCTTAGCCAGGATAACGAGAGGACACAGAGAGTGTGTCCAAATTAACAAAATCAGAAATGAATAGGGAGACATAACTACAGATTCAGAGGAAATTCAAAAAATCATCAGATCTTAATATAAAAGCCTATATTCAACAAAACTTGAAAATCTTCAGGAAATGGACAATTTCCTAGACAGATACCAGGTACTGAAGTTAAATCAGGAACAGATAAACCAGTTAAACAACCCCATAACTCCTAAGGAAATAGAAGCAGTCATTAAAGGTCTCCCAACCAAAAAGAGCCCAGGTCCAGACGGGTTTAGTGCAGAATTCTATCAAACCTTCATAGAAGACCTCGTACCAATATTATCCAAACTATTCCACAAAATTGAAACAGATGGAGCACTACCGAATTCCTTCTATGAAGCCACAATTACTCTTATACCTAAACCACACAAAGACCCAACAAAGAAAGAGAACTTCAGACCAATTTCACTTATGAACATCGACGCAAAAATACTCAACAAAACTCTGGCAAACCGAATCCAAGAGCACATCAAAACAATCATCCACCATGATCAAGTAGGCTTCATCCCAGGCATGCAGGGATGGTTTAATATATGGAAAACCATCAACGTGATCCATTATATAAACAAACTGAAAGAACAAAACCACATGATCATTTCATTAGATGCTGAGAAAGCATTTGACAAAATTCAACACCCGGGGTTGGGGATTTAGCCTCAGTGGTAGAGCACTTGCCCTAGCAAGCGAAGGCCCTGGGTTCGGTCCCCAGCTCCAAAAAAAAAAAACAAAAAAAAAAAAAAAAACAAAACAAAAAACAAAAATTCAACACCCCTTCAT
>NC_046172.1:1990845-2090845 GCF_011064425.1 Rattus rattus | reverse complement strand
AGAAAATTAACAAAGAATCTTAATACATAAGCAATGCCATAAGTCAAATTAATTTAATAGACTCCTGCAGAAAATTTTATCCAAAAGTTGCAGAATATGCATTTTTCTTTACAACCTTTATGGCATCCTTTTAAAATAGTCTACCTTATAGGCTATAAATTAAGTCTTTTTTTTTCTTGGTAAATAACTTTATTCCCGTTCATTATAGGTAGATGCTGTAATCTTGGATGATCCCTGTCAAAAGTATTCAGAACAGTATAGAAATGCATGAACAACAAAGATGATAAATAGTCATGAGAGCACTTCCTAGATGTGGGCCTCAGACTAAATTAAGTCTTAACAAATAAAAAAATGTGCCTAGTATCTCATCAGATTATAATGGAATAAAAGTAGAAATTATTAAGAACAGAAACTATAAAGATGGTATAAACCTTGTGAATATGAACATTTGAATAGTCAATGGCCTATTGAACAAATCAGAAGAGAATGATATAACCTAGGATCATATGAAAATTAAAATACCACAGAAGGGATAGGAGACAGCAAAATCAACTCTAGGCAGAATTTTATCATTATGAGTACCAACATTCAAAACATCTGAGAGGTTTCACTAGGTGTGAGGGTGGATAACTTTGATCTTAGAAATTCAGAGGCAAAGGCAGAGTCAATCGGATTTCTGTGAGTTTGAGAGCAGCTTAGTCTACTTAGCAAGTTCCAGAGCAGCCACAGCTATGTAGAGAGAGACCTTATAAAAAAAATAAACATTGAAATTAAGAAGCAGGCAATAGTCTGAAAACATACCTCCTAATAAACTGGCAAAATATCTAGAAGATATGAACAAATTTCTGGACACATATGACTTACCAAAATTGAACCAAGGGCTATAAATAATCTAAACCCATACTAGGAAGCCAGTGTTATCCTGATAACAAAACCAGATTAGAATACAACAACAAAAAGAAAAATTTAGGTCAATTTCTTGTGTGAAAATCCTTTAAAAACACATACTGAGGGCCAGTGAGATGATGGCTCAGCATATAAAGATGCCTGCCTACAGCATTCAATTACCTCTTTCAAGTTGTCCTCTTACCTCCATATACATACTGTAACATATGTGCATAAACAATTTACACACAGATACACACACATGCAAAAATAAATGAAATATAATTTTTAAAACTGGAAAAATGCATACTTGTGTTTTATAAATAAATACAAGGAGAGAAGGAATATGTTTGATGGATGTGTAGTCAGGTATGTGGGAAGGGGGTGCCTCTGAGCACCCATGCTGAGGCATCCCTTCCTCCTAAGGGACCACCCACACAATAGTATAGTATAGTAAAGTATAGTATAGTATAGTATAGTATAGTATAGTATAGTATAGTATAGCATAGATTTTATTCAGGGAAGGGGAATGGGAATTGAGAGGGTAGTAGAGACAGAGAAAGAGAGAGAGAGAGAGAGAGAGAGAGAGAGAGAGAGAGGGAGAGGGAGGAGGAGGAGAAGGAGGAGAAGAAGAAGAAGATAAAGAAGAGGAAGAGAGGATAGAAGAGGAAAGGGAGGGGAAGGGAGGAGGGAGAAGAGGGGAGGAGAGAAGTGACAGCACCTGAGCAGCCATGGTATGGAGAACTGGATGTAGGCCTCGGGGATTTAAGAAAAAACGCAGACTCGGGTCATTTGTGCTAAGACAATGCCAAAGCTTTACTGAGGTTCACAATATATATACACCAACAACCAGGTGGAAAAATTCCTGGAAATAAAATGGAAAAGTGAGTATACGTTCTCAGCAGGAAATCAGAAACTGAAACCAAGAACTGGCATCAAAGGTGTTACCTCTCAGGGGTTATCACCCATAGCCAAACAGAAAGTCCAAGGTGTTCCTTTCTAAAGAACAAAGGCTTCCACATGCATCAGTAAGGTTCAGCAGGGGCCAAACACTGAGGGGACCCAGGAGGGTCTGACAAGTCTCCCTTTTTTTATTTTTAAAGTAGTGCCTGTCATAAGTCACTATGGGAAAACCAACCCCCTTGCCTGTCTTTGGGAATCTTTGCCAGTTTCAGAGCTCCTTGGGCATTGGTCTCAAAGAGTTGCCCAATTTTGGCTAACTACTTCTTGTAAAGGCCGAGCCAGATTTGGGCAGAGGAATTGTCTCCTGCCAAGGAGAGCAACCCCTGCTTAGTTGCTGCCCTGGACTGGGAATGTTGTCTGAGCATGTGATAAGATGCAAAAGGCCATCTGCTGTGGCACCAAGAGCCATAACACCAAGAGCCACTGAAAGGCTTTACACAAACATGTAAAAATAGGAGAATAGAAGGCCATAAGAGATCAAACTATTCCAGTAAAAAGCACTGAGTGTTGATTTAATTTAGAATTTCAATTGTCAGCAACTTCTGCTGAAAGTTTATCCATTGTGCTTGCCTTAACAACAGATTAGGAGAGGGCAATCCCAGACACTGTAGCCGCAGTGGCCACAGTGTCAATGGCTGCTACAGTAGCAGTGATGCTATCAAAGTCAGGTCAGCCAACCCTCTCCCGAACAACTGGCAGGCAATGGAACTATGCCTGAGATCCATACACCCAGGGCAGAGTTCCCTGGTCCCCAGCAGCTTCACGCAGATGGCATTCCTGCAAAGAATAGTCAGCACTATCCCCAGCCAATGCAACCAGGCAACACAAACAGTATGAGAAAGAAGGCACATGAGCATCCCACAACAACTGTTCCTGTAACAAGGAAGCCCACCGATTCAAGTTCAGAATTCCTAATTGGATCTGTGAATTCAAACCATTCCAAACAGTTAAAGCTGCAGACTTCTCCAGACAGTTTATCCAATGTGTGAGCAGAAGCCACAGACTGCAATACAGCAACACCAGCCACGCGGCGATGGCTGTTGGGGGAATAGGGGTCAAAGATGGGAGTCTGTCCTCCACCTCTGGCATGCAGCAATGCGTGGACAGGTCTGACCACAGGGCATGGCAGGGCTGCCTCTGCAGCAGCGGCCACAGCAAGGAGCACCATCGCTAGCAGCAGTGGTGGGAAGGGGAGCACAGCGGCTGTAATAATGACAGCAACAACACCAAAATCTCTTTTGTGATGATGTAAAATGTGGGTAAATCTTCCATCATCATCCAAGGGCATAGAAATGACTCCAGGGACCCTAACCACAAGAGCTGAATCTTTCTGTCTCAGCATTTAGTCAACAAATAGGACAGTTGCTTTTCCTGTCGTGCTATTGGTGGCAATCACCGATGGCCAAACTGTGCTCTTTATTCACTGGTGTCAGGATTGGAAGATTTTTTTTCCTGAAGCCCCAATAGGTATCAATTTGTACCAGATTCCATAGCAACAGGACATATACAATTCTCAGGAACCCAAATGGGTGCTTCAGCATCTCTAGGAAAAACACAAGCAGAACCCCTAACCCTAACTAACACAGGATCAATTCCCTTCCACAATTCTGATTTCTATTTTTTCCAAGGGACCAGACCTTCCTTAGATCTTATTCCTTTCCAATGTCTATCGGCTGGTGAACAATTATTCTTATCTACTAACAGAAAATTTAAAGTATAGAAAATAAACGAAAGTTTAGCAGGTGGGGGAAATCTGGTCCCCTGTTTTTATTTTTTCAAGATAATTCTTAAGTGTTAAATGGGCTCTTTCTACTATGGCTTGTCCTTGAGGATTATAAGGAATGTCAGTTTTATGTACAATATCATAATTCTCACAAAATTTCTTAAAAGGCCCACTAGTATATGTTGGACCATTATCAGTTTTTAATTGTTGTGGGACTCCCATAAAGGTGAAGTCCTGTAAACAGTGACTTTTAACATCCTTAATTTTCTCTCCACTATGTGCAGAGGTAAAGAGTAAGCCAGAATCGGTATCAATAGACACATGGACAAACCGTAATTACCCAAAGGAAGGAATATGGGTAACATCCATTTGCCAAATATCATTAGGCTATAACCCTCTTGGGTTAACTCACAAATTGGGAGAGGAAATAAATGGAGTACACTGGGGATATTGCATGATTATTTGGGCTGCTTGTTCTTTACTGACTCTATTATGAAACCTCAAAGAGGTTAAGATGAAATATTTTATGCATCTGTAAAGCTTTATCATAGGCAGTACCATTCATTAACATAATAACATGGAGACTGAGTATAAGTATCAGCCAACTCATTGCCTTGTGCTAAGGGGCCAGGTAACATGGAATGTCCTCTTATATGGCCCACAAAAATAGGTTCCCAATGCTGCCATAGAAAAGCCTGTACTTATAATAAGCAGGCACAAATGGATGAAACAAGAACAACAAAGGCAGCAGTCTCAAGGAGTGAAACAATCTGAAATACATACACACTATCAATGTATATGTTATAAGGTTCACCAGGAAACATTACCAAAGCTTTCAATTCTGCTAGCTGTGCAGAACAATTAGGAATTTTTATACCTTCCCTCCAGACACTACCACAGCACATCCATTGGAGGAACCATCAGTAAACACTAAACACTAAATGAGCCTTTTGCAAAGGGGAACTAACAATAATTTCTGGAAAAATTACTGGATGTATTTTAAAAAACTGACAAATCTTACTGTTAGGAAAACGGTAATCAAACTAACAATAGTGCACATTAAAATAGACAATCTTTAAATCCCTGGGCTAAATATTGTAGCTGTTCCTGGGTATAGAGGGTATAATAAGATCTGGTTCCTTGCCAAAGGTCTGTAAGCTAATTTTTTGAGTTTTGAACAGTAATTGAACAATAGCCTGAGGATAAGCCATCATTATTTTTGCAGGTAAAGCTTGTAAATAAACCCACATTAAAGAACCATTCTGCCAAAAAGCCCAGTAGGGGAATGAGCAGATACAAAAATCAAAAACAAAAGAGGTCTAGAATAATCGATATAATTAATGTGAGCCTCTTCCAAAGCCTGTTGTACTAAATCTAAGCATTCACGTGCTTCTGGAGTTAATTTTCTAGGTGAATTTGGAGAGTAATCACCATTTAAAACATCAAATAATGGCTTCAATTGTCTTGTAACCAATTTTAATGTTGGTTGAAGCCAATTTATATCTCCTAGTAAGTTTTGAAAATCATTTAAGGTCTTAATCTAATCTAATTTTAAGTTTTTATGGGTGAGTTCCTTTTTGTAATAATTTTTGTCCTAAATATTGATATGGGAAGCTCTTTTGAACCTTTTCAGGGGCAATCATTAACTATGTAGCATCCAAATCTTCTTGTAAATCAGCATATATTGTTCGTAAACTTTTTTCATCTTTAGTTGCTACTAAAATATCATCCATATAATGGACAATTTATGTCTGTGGATACTTCCATCTCAAAGACTTTTGGGCAGAGGCTACATACACCTGACACATAGTAGGACTATTGGCCATCTGCTGAGGTAACACAACCCAATAATGGCAATGAGAAGGCTCCTGAAAATTTATGGAAGGAATGTTAAAAGGAAATCTCTCATAATATTTAGAATCTAGTGGAATAGTAAAGAAACAATAAAGCCTGAAAAGGTGTCACATATCTAAAACCAGAAATAGGAGTAACATCTATTTGCCATAACTTATAAGGTATAAATTCTCAAGGATTAGCACCATTATGTGATACAGGAAGAAACTGAGGACACTAAGGACTTGTATTTACAATTTGACTTGTATATTTTCTAGGAATATCACATTATTGTTCCAGCTATTACTATTTTGATGATAAAATGTCTAATTATTCCTATGTAAGGCCTAAAATCTGCCCGGTATATAAATCTATTGTGGCATTGCCCTTGCTAAGCGGTCCAGGCAATCCAGTCTGAGTTCTTAAATGGCCTACAAAGGAAAAATACATTCTCTTAAATCAGTTGTATTAGCATAAATAATTGTAAAATTTGAGGGTTAGCAATATCTAAAAAAGGAAAATTTTTAATCAATTGTAAATCATAAGCTACACATTAGCTATCAGTATACAAATTGAAACTTGATTTTAACACCTTAAAAACAGTGGCTACAACATGTAATTCAATAGTCCATGCTGAAGTAGGGGGTAACTCAAGAGAATAAACATGTAATCAAAATACATATGCTGCCTTCTCAGTCGATTAGTTGTCTGTAAATATAGTAAGCACATTTTTATGGGCTATATGTATAAATTTACAGGAAATACAAAAGCATGTATAAAGGAAAATTATCAATTTTGTCTGAAAAGTTTGCACATGTATTAGACCAAATATCAATATTTTGTAATAACCAATTTAATTGTTGCCTGGGACAAGGAATGTTTCATCAGTTTCTTTCTCAAAATACTTCTATGACTCGATCTTACAATTCTGTATTAACACAATAACAGCTTCATAATAGGGTGTTAAAACTTTTACTTGGAGGGGCAAAATGAGTCCACATTCATGGTCCCTTTTGTCAAAGGACTACTGTGGGTACAAACAACCAACAGTTGATCACAGTCTATATAATTAATGTATCTGTTGTTGACACATAGCTTTCTCTACTTTCTGCAAAGCCATTCCTCCCATATCAGTTAATTGTCTAGGGGAATTAAGATTTGCATCTCCCTTGAGGATATCAAACAAAGGCTTAAGTCCTCCTATGGTGAACTTAAGGTGAAGTCTTAGCCAATTAACATATCTTAGAAGCCTTTAAAAATGATTTAAAGTAAATTATCTTTTCTTATTTGAATTTTTTGTGCCATAATTTGTCTAGGATATAACTGAAATATTGAAATAGGACATTGAAAAGGACATTGTCTTTGAATCTTTTCTGTAGCAACGACTGCTCCAAAAATTTAAAGCTCGTTGTAAGAACAAAGGCTTATAGTAAAATTCCTTCAGAGGGAGAAGCTAATAAAATATCTATATAATGAATAATATACACTGGAAGATTCAAAGTCCTAACTTCTTGTATTGAAGCAGTGGCAAATTTACATAATGTAGGGATATTAGCCATTCCTTTGTAAAACTTTCTAATGATATCACTTCATGGGCTCTCCAAAATTATAAGCAAGCAAGCTCAGTAAATGTAAATCTTTTTACAATAACAGGATGTAAAGAAACTGCATAAAAACAATCTTCCAAATCCATAATAATTCTGTACGTATTTTTGAAGTAGCAGTTGGAATAAGCAAACAGGCTGTAATGGTCTCACAAGTTCCATAGCCCCATCAAACCTTTGTAAATCCTGTAATAATCTGCACCTGTTTGATTTTTCTTAATCATAAATATATGTCAGAATCCTGAACCTGTGATTGAACTGTAAACTGCAGCCAATGGAACACTGGCAATTTAACCACAATCTTCAAGTTTCCCTTGCAACATCAAAGCACAATCACAGCTCTGGAAAGCAAAACTTGACCTCCAACAAACAATCTAGTCTCTCCAAAATCAACACCAAGTGTATCACTCCCATGTAACAAAGTTTGGCTGCCAATTCCTGAGCATGAACACAGGATGGTGTAGCCTCCAATACCTCAAGGAGATACTTCCCTAAATCTTATCTTTTATAAGTATGGTTTCTAGGATAAGAATTACATAAAATAGTACCCAAGTTAGATTTATTTTTAGAAACCTGTTTCCCTGGGTTGGCTTATGCCACATGTTGTCTAGAATGACTCCGTCCAAATTAGTAGTTTTTAAGCTGACTCTCTGTTAACAATATTACAAATTTTTAGCCATATCCAATAACTTAAAAGCAAGACATGTAGAGCATATTTATACATTTAAAACCAATCAGAAACAAAAAATGAAGTGGGTACACATATCTTTTATATTTAGACCAAACACAATTATTTTTTCTAGCTGTAAATTTAAGAGAAGTACCATGTCACCTGTTGAATCTAATAAACAAAATCAGAGATTTTTCTAAAAGAAACAGCCATCAGATCCCTTCCCGTAGAAACTGAGAAGGTGCTGGTCCCTTTAAAATTGGCTAGTATATATACTCAGTCCCTGGGGGATTCTCCAGCTGGCCTAGACTCCTAACTATAGGTTCAGGGCTCCAAAGGCCAATTGATACTAAGCTATCTATCTATCTATCTATCTATCTATCTATCTATCTATCTATCCATCTATTTTTGAAATGAGTGAAAATTAAATCAAGGGGTAAACAACCAGCATTTAAAGTTTTAACCATTTTTTTTCTTTTGAATATGAAACACAAAACCTTCAAGCAATGAGAAACAAAAACCACAGAAATAAACTGACAGACATGGACAGCTTGGTCCACCAAGGATAGACAAACAGACATAGAGTGGGAGAACTAGATGACGTCCCAACAAGAGGACCCAAATATCTAGAATTTAGTGTAACTCTAAAAGAACACATATACGAAAAAACTTTACCATTACCTTGTCACTTTTTACAAGGTTTATTTACCGCTGGCCCAATTTTCTTTTTTAAACTTTCCTTGGCATGTGCTTTCAATTCCTGTGGTGTCCTTCACTGTATCTCTCTTACGGGGCTCCAACGTGGTGGCCCACTCACCCAATATGTTCCTTCCACTTCACCGGCTGGCTCCGGGAACGATCCCGTCAAAGGCTCCTCTCTTTTCCCATCTTGGTGGGACTTCCACTTGACAGCACCCATGCTGCCATGGTACCAAGGACTGGATGTAGGACTGGGGAATTTAAGAAAAACCACAGACTTGGGTCATTTGTGCTAAGACAATGCAAAAGCTTTACTGTGGTTCACAGTATATATACACCAACCACGGGGTGGAAAAACCCCTGGAAGCACAATGGAAATTCGAATTTACATTCTCAGCAGGAAAACAGAAACTGAAACCAAGAACTGACATCAAAGCTGTTACCGCCCAGGGGTTACCACCCATGGCCAAACAGAAAGGCCAGGATGTTCCTTTCTAAAGAGCAAAAGCTTCCACATGCATCAGCAAGGCTCAGTAGGGGGCAAACACTGAGGGGACCACAGAGAAGCAGAGGCTGACCATGAGCACATGGAAAGAGGAGGGAGGGGAATGGGGGACAGGGGAAGGGGCAAGAGGACAGAGTGGGAGTAAGCAGCCCCTTTTATGAGTCAGGCATACCTGGCTGTTGCCAGTCAACTGTGGGGCAGAACTTAGACAAAATGCTAACATTCCCCAGTTTTGGTTTAATTAAAAAAGAAAAATTAGAAAGAGGCAATAGCAGAGCAGGAATATGGTCATCATGATCTTTAGCTACTTCCTGATGGCTTTGGGGTTGATGTGTCTCTAGGAATCCTAGGAAAATGGGTATGGGGATGTTGGTCCAGTCTTAGGAGAATTGGCTCTTTCCTTGCTGTTCAGGGTCTGTGGAACCATTTGTGGATAGATCAGAAGGAACATGTCCTGTAGAAGACTCTGTGTCTGTGAGAGAAGATTAGAGCATCTGGGGGCTAGAAAGAGCCCATTTTTTTTCTTGCAAAGGAACCTGGGTTCAATTCCCAGATCTCACACAGTAGCCTATGGATCTCTGCAACTCCAATCCTAAAAGACTGATGGCCTCTTTTGACCTCCGTTGGCACTAGACATCCAAATAGTTCACAGATATATATGCAAGCAAAACACATATACATAAAAAGTAAAAATTTAAAAGCATACTGAATTCAACAATACAGTTTTAAAAAATCCTATGTCGTGATAAAATTGTATTCATTCTAGGAATGCAAGGTAGTGCAATAACTTAAAAAATCAATAAAATGTAAAAGAGCATATTAATAGAATCAAGGACCAAAAAAAAATCAATATTGTTTCCATAGATGCATAAAAGGCCTTCAAAAAGGCCATCCCTTCCTGAGTAAGATGAATAAACTAGAAAGAGAAGAAACATACCTCAACATAGTAAAGTCTGTGTATGACAGGTCTGCAGGCAACATTATACTGAATGAGGAAAAGCAAATGTATTTCTTTTTAAAATCAGGAACAATCCCAATGCTTGGGAAGTAGAACAGGTGGATCTCAGTGAATTTCAGGCCAGTCTGGTCTATATAGTGAGTTCCAGAACAGTTTGAGAGACATAATAGAAAAACTCCATCTCAAAAAAAAAAAAAAAAATCAGGAACAAGACAAGTTTGTTTTGTTTTGTTTTGTTTTGCTTTTTAATTCTAACAGTAATTTTCAATATAATGCTTAAAATTCTAGCCATAGCAATAAAATAATAGAATTAATTATTTGCAAATGATATAATTCTGTAAAAAGAGATCTTAAAGACTACCCTAGAAAATGCTTAGACCCAACAAATCTTTGAACAATTGCCAATAACTTCTCAGGCATTAAATTTTTGTAAATCCTGCACAGGCAGTCACAGCTGCTGAGATTCAGGAATGCAGCAATTCTTTTTATCAAAAAAAAGAGTTTTCTCTCTGGTCCTCCTGGACCTCCCTGCTCTTCCAGTCTTTCTGCCCTGCCTTCTAGGATGCTTCCTGACACTGGGTGGTAGGAGTGATGTTCTTTTTTGATTAAGCACTCCTCTAATACTTATTCTCTGTACTTTAAGCTGAGTTTCTGTTTTGACCACCATCCACTATACAAAGAAACTTCTCTGATGAGTACTGAAAGCTGCTTTAATCTATAGGTATAGATATGAATTTAGAGAACTATTTAATGCTAATCTGATTTAGTAGAATATTAGTAGTAGATTCATTACTGGGATCTGTGACCTCTGCAACCATGGGTTCTTGGTCAGATTTGCAATAGTGAACATGCATTCCTTCCTAGGGAACAGACTTTAAAACCAACCAGAAAGCAATTTGTCTGCATATTGTTTTATTTCTATAAATAGTTTTAGGTTGGTTTGAGAATGGAGTTGAATCACTGGAAGCATTTTGAATCTTTCAGGTTTCATTTGGAAACATTTAAGTAAGATTAGAACAGTGTTCTATCTAGTTCTAATTTTGTCCCACTACTGCAGAAGAACCAATCAGTAATTGATACCATGTTCGTTTGGAGGGCACCTGCTGAATTTCTAGGACTTTGTGTTCTGCAATCAATTAGGTCAACAACACATGAATAGTGGTAAAAATAGAAACAGTTTATCAAGGAAGAAAAAAAATACTCAAGGTAGAAATGAAATAGGATGAACAAAAGAGAGATTCTCCAAATTCTCAAGCCACGTGGCTTGTGACCTTTTATAGGTTATTTGCACATCACCCATGTCTCTCCATATTTGTGTATCATGAGATTTTCTTGTTTACTGTTTGTTATATGTACCTCAGATTGGGAGGGACTTCTGGTCTTGTTTTTTTTGTTGTTGTTGTTGTTTTTTTTTTTTTTGCCAACTGGATTGTATCACTTGTTAGTCTTGATGCCTTTGTTTCCACATCTTTATTTTCCTGCTGTGAGTTACTGATCCTCACCAACATGGTCCTAGAAATCTTCCTGGGGAAGTGAAGGGTTTTTTTAATCAGTCAGCAGCTTTTTCTCTGCTGATAAGAGGTATAATTTCTGCCTAAGAGGGTCTATAAGTCTTTTTTCAACTTTACCTATGGGTTAGAGAGGAAACTCTAGATTTCCTGTAGCAGGAGTTGAATGCAATCCTTGTATCATAAGCATTTTAATTTGAAACTTTCACATATCCCAGAAGACAAAAATTCAAGATAAAAAAATGCAAGGGTTTAACCAATATTATTATATCAACCAATAATCCCAGAAAATGCAAAAACCAGGAAAGCCACAGCCATGCTTTTTCCAGAAAAGTCATCTTTAAAAAAGCACTTTCCAAGGCTAATGATTCCTCAGATTGTTAAAAAACAAATCAAAACAAAACAAAAACATACTGATGACTATGTATGTCGAAAAATACAAGAGGACAATATTAAGGAGGAATCCAATGGTAGGATAAATTAAAAGTTCTAAGAGACTTTAGCCACCAGCCCTGCCAAAGAAAAGCAATTAGAACCAAACCATGAAGAAAATTTACAACTACTGATATAATTAGAAATGGAACTTATCTTTCTATTATAGCTGATGTAGCTGTGATTGTTCTATTTGCCATGTCAGTCACCCATATTCAGGTTTAATCTACAGGTTTGTAAAATTGTTGTTTGTCCTTCTAAAGTCAGGTCTGGTTCTTTTGGTTCTGCATTGTTACCAGGCGTTTTTTTCTTGGGCTATAGAGTAATTATTTTTAAATGTGTGCATGTACATGTGTGTGTCTGTATGTCTGTGTGTGTCTGTGCATCTATGTGCTTGTGAGTGCAAGTAACTGCAAAGGACAAAGCTGTCAGATCCTCTGGAGAATAGATAGTTGTTAGCCACCCAACTCAGATACTGGGAAACCAAACTTAGTTCTTCTGGAAGAGCAGGAAGTCCACCAAGACCCTTTTTTTCTTTAACTTTTAAGGTCAGTTGAGGCTCCTTATGGATAAGTTTTTGCTGGGTGCCTCTGCTGTGCCTCAGAGGAAGGGCACACAGATCAAAAGATTGAAGATCGCCAGCCTTTTAACTCTCTAATTATGCTAGGTGCTGAAGTTGATGACTTCTAAAAATCTAAACTTTCTTGCTTAATCTGTGGCTAAAAACTTCTGGCTTCTTTTTCTCATATAACTTTCTATGCTACATTTTACTACTTAACTTTTTCTTATTGTTCGTTAACTGCTGGGGACTTAACTCTTTCATATTGCTCTGTGCTAAAAACATAACTCTTCATTACTGCTTCATGTTCTATTAAACGCTGAGGAAACTAAACTCTTAGTATATCTATTATTTACTTTATAAAAATCTGTGCTTGATTAGCGTTAGAAAACTTAAATCTTGCCTACTTTATAATTCTCTGCTTGATAAGTCCTAGAAAACTTAACTTTATAATTCTTTGTGCTTGATAATTCTTTCTTAACACAAGTTACTCTGGGGCCAGAAGCTGCAGATCTCTGATGAATTAGCACCTGTTACTTAACAGCAGAGGTTTAAATAAAGGATTAATTGCTAAGGATCCTTTCTTTTTTGCCCAGAAGTTTGGCCTCTTCCTCACTAGGCAGGATGGAGATTTGGAGCAATTAACTTTTATGGAACCAGAAGAAGAGAGTCACAATCACAAAAGGAAAAACTTTTACACAAGCAAATATACATAAATACATAAACACACACACACACACACACATATATATATATATATATATATATATATATATATATATATATATTCATACATCCACATTCATTATCACATACTTACTGGTCAGGCCCAGCAATCTGTCTTATCAACTTACATACTTACACACACACACACACACATGCATGCATATACTTATATATGATATAAATATATTTTGTGGGTGGGGCAAAAGAACCAAGTGCCAGCACAGAAAGAACTCCTCATTCTGATGAAAAATAAGCTCAGAAGAACCAAGGAGCAGTCTGGAACAGGATTCTTCTTCTTTCCACAGCTCTCTGTAACCAGATCCCACCAAGAGAGAGCCAGTCTCCCAGTAGTGCTGACACACCTGAGATCACAGGTGAGATGACCACTTCTGCTCAAAGGGACCTAGGATACATAGATGCAGGCATCACTAACAGAATAGAAGAGATTAAAGAGAGAATCTCAGGGGGAGAAGATACCATAGACAACATTGAAATAACTATCAAAGAAAATGTAAAACGCAAAAAGCTCCTAGCCCAAAACATTCAGTGAATCCATGGCACAATGAGAAGATCAAACCTAAAGATAATAGGTATAGAAGAGAGTGACTACTCCCAACTTAAAGGGCCAGTAAATATCTTGAACAAAATTATAGAAGAAAACTTACCTAACCTAAAGAAAGAGATGCCCATAAGCACACAAGATGCCTACAGAACTCCAAATAGATTGGGCCAGAAAAAAAATTCCTCCCATCACATAATAGTCAAAACACAAAGTGCACAAAACAAAGAAAGAATATTAAAAGCAGTAAGGGAAAATGGTCAAGTAACATATAAAGGCAGACCTTTCAGAATTATATCAGTCTTCCCATAAGAGACTACGAAAGCCAGAATATCCAGGGCAGATGTTATGCAGACCCTAAGAGAACACAAATGCTATTCCAGGCTACTGTATCCAGCAAAACTCTCAACGTAGATGGAGAAACCAAGATATTCCATGACAAAACCAAATTTACACAATATTTTTTCACAAATCCACCCCAACAAAGGATAATCAAAGGAAAACAAATACAAGGTAATCTTCTTTCAAGTAATGCAAAAGAAGATAGCCACACAAACATAATTCCACCTCAACAACAAAAATAATAGGAAACAACAATGATTGGTCCCTCATATCTGTCACTGTCAAAGTACTTAATTCCCCAATAAAAAGATATAGACTAACATACTGGATATATAAACAGGCTTCACAAGAACCAAGGAGCAGTCTGGGACTGGATATATAAATAGGACCCAGGATGTGCTGCATACAGGAAACACACCTCAGTGACAAAGACAGACACTACCTCAGAGGAAAAAGCTAGAAAACAACTTTCCAAGCAAATGGTCTGAAGAAAAAAGCTGGAGTAATCATTCTAATCCAGTAAAAATCAATTTTCAATGAAAATTATCAAAAAGATAAGGAAGGACACTTGGTATTCATCACAGGAAAAAGCCACCAAGATGAACTCTCAGTCCTGAATATCTATGCTCCAAATGCAAGGGTCTCTACATTCATAAAAGAAACTTTACTGAACTTCAAAGCACACATTGCACCTCACAAAGTAATAGAGACTTCAACTCCTCCCTCTTATCAATGAACAAATCATAGAAACAGAAACTAAACAGAGATACAGATAAACTAACAGAAGTTATGTAATAAATGGATTTAACATATTTATAGAACATTTCATCCTAAAACAAAAGAACAGAGCTTCTTCTCAGCACCTCATGGTACCCCCTCCAAAATTGATCACATAATCATTCACAAAACAGGTTTCAACAGACACAAGAAGACTGAACTAATTCTCTGCACCTTATCAGATCAACAGCAATGCTCTACTCAGCGATAACTTGGTCAAGGAAGAAATAAATAAAGAAATTAAAGACTTTTAAGAATTTAATGAAAAGGAAGGCATGTTATACCCAAACTTATGGGACACAATGAAAGAAAAGTAAAAAGAAAAACTCAGCTCTAAGTGCCTCCAAATAACAAACAAGCAAACAAAAAACCCCAAAACCCAAAAAACCCAAAAACAGAAAACTAAAAATCCCCTAAAACCGAAACCAAACCAAACCAAACCAAACCAAACCAAAACAACAACAACAAAAAACCCTAAAAACTGAAGCAAGCACATACAAGCTGCTTGATAGCACACCAAAAAGCTCTAAAACAAAAAGAAAGAAATATACCCAGAAGGAGTAGACAGCAGAAAATAATCAAATACATGGCTGAAATCAAGCAAGTAGAAACAAACAAACAAAACTATCAAAAGAATCAACAAAACCGGGTTCTTTGGGAAAATCAACAAGATAGGTAAACCCTTGGCCAGACTAACCAGAAGGCACAGAAAGTATACAAATTAAAAGAATCATAAACGAAATGGGAGACATAACAACAGAATCTGAAGAAAGTAAAAATATCAGATCTTACAACAAAAGCCTATATTCAACAAAACTGGAAAATATAGAGGAAATGGATAATTTTCTTGACAGATACCAGGAACCAACTTCAAATAAACCATCTAAATAGTCCCATAACTCCTAAGGAAATAGAAGGAGTTATCAAAATTCTCCCAACAAAAAAAGCCCATGACCAGATGGGTTTAGTGGCAAATGCTCCCAGACCTTCATAGAAGACCTAATACCAATACTGTCCAAACTATTCCACAAAATAGAAACAGAAGGAACACTACCCAATTCCTTCTATGAAGCCACAATTACACTTATACCTAAACCACACAAAGACCCAACAAGGACAGAGATTTCCCTGATTAATATCAATGCAAAAATACTCAATAAAATTTTCACAAACCAAATCCAAAAACACATCAAAATGATCATCCATCATGATCAAGTAGGCTTCGTCCCAGGGATGCAGGAATGGTTCAGTATATGGAAATCAATCAACATAATCCACTATATAAACAAACTCAAAGAATAAAACCACATGATCATCTCATTAGATGCTGAGAAAGCATTTGACAAAATTCAACAGTCCCTTCATGTTAAAAGTCTTGGAAATATCAGGAATTCAAGGCCCATACCCTAAACATAGTAAAAGCAATACCATACCAGTAGCCAACCTCAAACTAAATGAGGAGAAACTTGAAGCAATCTCACTAAAATCAAGGACTAGACAAAGCTGCCCAATCTCTCCCTACTTATTCAATATAGTACTCGAAAGTCTAGCAGAGCAATCAGACAACAAAAGGAGGTCTAAGGGAAACAAATTAGAAAGGAAGAACTCAAAATATTACTATTTGCTGATGATATGATAATATACTTAAGTGACGCCAAAAGTTCTACCAGAGCACTCCTATAGCTGATAAACAACTTCAGCAAACTGGCTTGGTATAAAATTAACTCAAACAAATCAGTAGCCTCCCGATACTCAAAGGATAAAGAGGGTGAGACAAAAATTAGGGAAATAACACCCTTTGTAATAGTCACAAATAATATAAAATACCTCGATGTGACTCTAACCAAGCAAGTGAAAGATTACTACTACAAGAACTTCAAGTCTCTAAAGAAAGAAATTGAAAAGATCTCAGAGGATGGAAAGATCTCATATGTTCATGGACTAGCAGGATTAATCTTATGAAATGGCCATCTTGTCCAAAGCAACTGACAGATTCAATCAATCCCCATCAAAATTTCAACTCAATTCTTCATAGAGTTAGAGAGAGAAATTTGCAAATTCATTTGGAATAACAAAAAACCCAGGATATCAAAAACTATCCTCAACAATAAAAGAACTGCTGGGGGAATCAACATCACTAACCTCAAGATATATTACAGAACAATAGTGATAGAATCTGTGTGGTATTGGTACAGAGACAGCCAGGTAGATCAATGGAATAGAATTGAAGACCCAGAAAGGAACCCACACACCTATGGTCACTAGATCTTTGACAGAGGATCTAAAACCATCTATTGGAAAACAGCATTTTCAACAAATGGTGCTGGTTCAACTGGAGGTCAGCATGTAGAAGAATGGAAATTGATCCAGTCTTATCATCCTGTACAAAGCTTAATTCCAAGTAGATCAAGGACCTCCACATAAAACCAGATACACTCAAACTCAAGAATAAGTGGGAAGAGCCTTGAACACATAGGCACTTTGGAAAATTTCTTGAAAAGAAGACCAATGTCTTATGCTCTGAGATCAAGAATCTACAAATGGGAGCAAACTTGAGCCGCGGGCCCGCAGGTAAGACCAACTTTTCTGCTCCAAGCGACCTGACTGGTGGTCTCAGGACACACAGAGGCAAAATTCCTCCAGGATCGGACACTTCCAGTTTTTAGATGGATTCCCAACCTCGCTGATCCCCGCCCGCAGCTCACTGCTCCCAAACCCGTGGGAGAGAGATCTCACTGCCCGGACAGGTGGGCACTCTTGAGACTACAGAGTGGAAGAGACCACCAATACTGCCCATCCCCGCCCACATCCCTGGCCAAAGAGGAAACTGTATACCGCCTCTGGGAACCGGTAGATAGAGGCACTGGAGCTGCAGGTCCCCTGCGCCCAAGACACCGCCGGCACCTGACGGGACCAGATCAACAGTTCTCTGCACCCAAATCCCGTGGGAGGGAGAGCTAAACCTTCAGAGAGGCAGACACACCTGGGAAGCCAGAAGAGACTACATTCTGCCCACATTTCTGACTCCAGAGGAAAGCACAAAACGCCATCTGGGACCCTGGTGCATGGGGGCTCCGGAAAGGGCGACACAGGTCCTTCTGGTTGCTGCCATTGCAGAGAGCTCATAAGCAACACCCCACGAGCAAACTTGACCTCGGGACCACAGGTAAGACCAACTTTTCTGCTCCAAAGGACCTGCCTGGTGAACTCAGGACACAGGCCCACTGGAACACCTGAAGACAGGAAAAATTACATGCCCGAAAGCAGAACACTCTGTTCCCATAACTGGCTGAAAGAAAACAAGTCTACAGCACTCCTGGCACACAGGCCTATAGGACAGTCTTGCCACTGTCAGAAATAGCAGAACAAAGTAACACCAGAGATAATCTGATGGCGAGAGGCAAGCACAGGAACCCAAGCAACAGAAACCAAGACTACATGGCATCATCGGAGCCCAATTCTCCCAGCAAAGCAAACACTGAATATCCAAACACACCAGAAAAGCAAGATCTAGATTTAAAATCATATTTGACCATGATGCTGGAGGACTTCAAGAAAGACATGAAGAACTCCTTTAGAGAAACGCAGGAAAACATAAATAAACAAGTAGAAGCTTATAGAGAGGAATCACAAAAATCCCTGAAAGAATTCCAGGAAAACACAATCAAAAAGTTGAAGGAATTAAAAATGGAAATAGAAGCAATCAAGAAAGAACACAAGGAAACAACCCTGGATATAGATAGCCAAAGGAAGAAACAAGGAGCCATGGATACAAGCATTAACAACAGAATACAAGAGATAGAAGAGAGAATCTCACGAGCAGAAGATTCCATAGAAATCATCGACCCAACAGTCAAAGATAATGTAAAGCGGAAAAAGCTACTGGTCCAAAACATACAGGAAATCCAGGACTCAATGAGAAGATCAAATCTAAGGATAATAGGTATAGAAGACAGTGAAGACTACCAATTCAAAGGACCAGTAAATATCTTCAACAAAATCGTAGAAGAAAACTTCCCTAACCTAAAGAAAGAGATGCCCATAAGCATAAAAGAAGCTGACAGAACTCTACATAGATTGGACCAGAAAAGAAACTCCTCCCATCATATAATAGTCAAAACACAAAATGCACAAAATAAAGAAAGAATATTAAAAGCAGTAAGGGAAAATGGTCAAGTAACATATAAAGGCAGACCTATCAGAATCACACGAGACTTCTCGCCAGAGACTATGAGAGCTAGAAGATTCTGGACAGATGTCATACAGACCCTAAGAGAACACAAATGCCAGCCCAGGTTACTGTACCCTGCAAAACTCTCAATTAACATAGATGGAGAAACTAAGATATTCCATGACAAAACCAAATTACACAATATCTTTCTACAAATCCAGCACTACAAAGGATAATAAATGGTAAAGCCCATCATAAGGAGGCAAGCTATACCCTAGAAGAAGCAAGAAACTAATCGTCTTGGCAACAAAACAAAGAGAAGAAAAGCACACAAACATAACCTCATATCCAAATATGAATATAACAGGAAGCAATAATCACTATTCCTTAATATCTCTCAACATCAATGGTCTCAACTCCCCAATAAAAAGACATAGATTAACAAACTGGATACGCAATGAAGACCCAGCATTCTGCTGCCTACAGGAAACACACCTCAGAGACAAAAACAGACACTATCTCAGAGTAAAAGGCTGGAAAACAAATTTCCAAGCAAATGGTTGGAAGAAGCAAGCTGGAGTAGCCATTCTAATATCAAATAAAATCAATTTTCAACTAAAATCATCAAAAAAGATAATGAAGGACACTTTATATTCATCAAAGGAAAAATCCACCAAGATGAACTCTCAATCCTAAATATCTATTCCCCAAATACAAGGGCACCTACATATGTAAAATAAACCCTTACTAAAGCTCAAAATACACATTGCACCTCACACAATAATAGTAGGAGATTTCAACACCCCACTCTTATCAATGGACAGGTCATGGAAACAGAAATTAAACAGAGACATAGACAGACTAAGAGAAGTCATGAACCAAATGGACTTAACAGATATTTATAGAACATTCCATCCTAAAGCAAAAGGATATACATTCTTCTCAGCACATCATGGTACTTTCTCCAAAACTGACCATATAGTTGGTCAAAAAACAGGCCTCAACAGATACAGAAAGATAGAAATATTCCCATGTGTCCTATCAGACCACCACAGGCTAAAGGTGGTCTTCAATAACAATAAGGGAAGAGCGCCCACATATACATGGGAGTTGAACAATGCTCTACTCAACGATAACCTGGTCAAGGAAGAAACAAAGAAATTTTCTTAGAATTTAATGAAAATGAAGGTACAACTTACCCAAACTTATGGGACACAATGAAAGCTGTGCTAAGAGGAAAACTCATAGCGATGAGTGCCTGCAGAAAGAAACAGGAAAGAGCATATGTCAGCAGCTTGACAGCACACCTAAAAGCTCTAGAACAAAAAGAAGCAAATACACCCAGGAGGAGTAGAAGGCAAGAAATAATCAAACTCAGTGCTGAAATCAACCAAGTAGAAACAAAGAGGTCCATAGAAAGAATCAACAGAACCAAAAGTTGGTTCTTTGAGAAAATCAACAAGATAGATAAACCCTTAGCTAGACTAATGAGAGGACACAGAGAGTGTGTCCAAATTAACAAAATCAGAAATGAAAAGTGAAACATAAGTACAGAATCAGAGGAAATTCAAAAAATCATCAGATCTTACTATAAAAGCCTATATTCAATAAAACTTGAAAATCTGCAGGAAATGAACAATTTCCTGGACAAATACCAGTACCAAATTTAAATCAGGAACAGATAAGCCATTTAAACAACCCCATAACTCCTAACAAAATAGAAGCAGTCATTAAAGGTCTCTCAACCAAAAGGAGCCCAGGTCCAGACGGGTTTAGTGCAGAATTCTATCAGAGCTTCATAGAAGACCTCATACCAATACTATCCAAACTATTCCACAAAATTGAAACAGATGGAGCACTATCAAATTCCTTCTATGGAGTCACAATTACTTTTATACCTAAACCACACAAAGACCCAACGAAGAAAGAGAACTTCAGACAAATTTCCCTTATGAATATTGACGCAAAAATACTCAATAAAATTCTGGCAAACCGAATCCAAGAGCACATCAAAACAATCATCCCCCATGATCAAGTAGGCTTCATCCCAGGCATGCAGGGATGGTTTAATATACAGAAAACCATCAACGTGTTCCATTTTATAAACAAACTGAAAGAACAAAACGATGTACCGCGCTACGTCTTGCTAGCAGGAACGACGCGGCACACACAGGATCCTACTGCAGAAAAGCTTTAATGCGTCTTGAGAGGGAGAGCATAAGCTTACAATGCGGAGACACCGAGGAGGAATAACCGCCCCTTATATAGGAAACTATCTCGCCTAGGACGTGTCACTTCTGACTGGTCGCTGCCAATTATGCCAGATGACGCACCAAAAGCGACGTGTCCCTTTGAGTAGGAAGTTAACAGGCCCTGCATATTGCCCTTTTACTAGGTGCGTTCTGCGGATGCGGTGCCATCTTGTAATGGAGTATGTGAGGACAGCTCCTCACATATGTGAGGACAGCTCCTCGGACAGCTCCTCACAAAACCACATGACCATTTCATTAGATGCTCAGAAAGCATTTGACAAAATTCAACACCCCTTCATAGAATAGTCCTGGAAAGAATAGGAATTCAAGGCCCATACCTAAACATAGTAAAAGCCATATACAGCAAACCAGTAGCTAACATTCAACTAAATGGAGAGAAACTGGAAGCAATCCCACTAAAATCAGGGTCTAGACAAGGCTGCCCACTCTCTCCCTACTTATTCAATATAGTTCTTGAAGTTCTAGCCAGAGCAATCAGACAACAAAAGGAGGTCAAGGGGATACAGAACGGAAAAGAAGAAGTCAAAATATCACTATTTGCAGATGATATGATAGTATATTTAAGTGATCCCAAAAGTTCTACCAGAGAACTACTAAAGCTGATAAACAACTTCAGCAAATTGGCTGGGTATAAAATTAACTCAAATAAATCAGTAGCCTTCCTCTACACAAAAGAGAAACAAGCTGAGAAAGAAATTAGGGAAACAACACCGTAAAGTACCTCAGTGTGACTTTAACCAAGCAAGTAAAAGATCTGTACAATAAGAACTTCAAGCCTCTGAAGAAAGAAATTGAAGAAGACCTCAGAAGATGGAAAGATCTCCCATGCTCATGGCTTGGCGGGATTAATACAGTAAAAATGTCCATTTTACCAAAAGCGATCTACAGATTCAACGCAATCCCCATCAAAATACCAATCCAATTCTTCAAAGAGTTAGACAGAAAAATTTGCAAATTCCTCTGGAATAACAAAAAACCCAGGATAGCCAAAACTATCCTCAACAATAAAAGGACTTCAGGGGAATCACTATCCCTGAACTCAAGCAGTATTACAGAGCAATAGTGATAAAAACTGCATGGTCTTGGTACAGAGACAGACAGATAGACCAATGGAATAGAATTGAAGACCCAGAAATGAACCCACACTCCTATGGTCACTTGATTTTTGATGAAGGAGCCAAAACCATCCAATGGAAAAAAGATAGCATTTTCAGCAAATGGTGCTGGTTCAACTGGAGGTCAACATGTAGAAGAATGCAGATCGATCCATGCTTATCACCCTGTACAAAGCTTAAGTCCAAGTGGATCAAAGACCTCCACATCAAACCAGATACACTTAAACTAATAGAAAAAAAAGTGGGGAAGCATCTCGAACACATGGGTAATGGAGAAAATTTCCTGAACAAAACACCTATGGCTTATGCTCTAAGATCAAGAATCGACAAATGGGATCTCATAAAACTGCAAAGCTTCTCTAAGGCAAAGGACACTGTGGTTAGGGCAAAGCGGCAACCAACAGGTTGTGAACATATCTTTACCAATCCTACAACAGATAGAGGACTTATATCCAAAATATACAAAGAACTCAAGAAGTTAGACCGCAGGGAGACAAATAATCCTATTAAAAAATGGGGTTCAGAGCTAAACAAAGAATTCACAGCTGAGGAATGCCGAATGGCTGAGAAACACCTAAAGAAATGTTCAACATCTTTAGTCATAAGGGAAATACAAATCAAAACAACCCTGAGATTCCACCTTTCACCAGTGAAAATGGCTAAGATAAAAATCTCAAGTGACAGCAGATGCTGTTGAGGATGATTAGAAAGAGGAATATTCTTCTATTGTTGGTGGGATTGGAAACTCGTACTACCACTCTGGTAATCAGTCTGGAGGTTCCTCAGGAAATTGGACATCCACTTCCTGAGGATCCAGCTATACCTCTCCTGGGCATACACCCAAAGCCTGCTCCAACATACAACAAAGACACATGCTCCAGTATGTTCATAGCAGCTTTATTTATAATAACCAGAAGCTGGAAAAAACCCAGATGTCCTTCAACAGAGGAAAGGGTACAGAAAATTTTGTACATCTACACATTGGAGTACTACTCAGCTATCAAAAACAATGACTTCATGAAATTCATAGGCAAATGGAATGAACTAGAAATTATAATCCAACACAAATGGTATGCACTCATTGGTAAGTGGATATTAGTCTACAAGCTAGAATTACCCAAGATGCAATCCTCAGACCACAGGAAGCTCACGAAGTATGATGACCAAAATGAAGATGCTCCCACTCCTTCTTAAAAGTGGGAAATATCCATAGGAGGGGATATGGAAGCAAAGTTTAGAGCAGCAACTGAAGGAACGGCCATTCAGAGACTGCCCCACATGTTGCCCATTTATATATAGCCACCAAAAGTAGATAAGATTAATGAAGCTAAAAAATGCATGCTGAAAGGGACTGGATATAGATCTCTCCTAAGAGACACATCCAGAGCATGTCCAATACAGAGCCCAATGCTAGCAGCAAATCACTGAACTGAGAACAGGACCCCCTTGGAGTGAATTAGAGGAAGTATTGAAAGAGTTGGAGGAGCTTGCAACCCCATAAGAACAATGCCAACCAACCAGAGCTTCCAGGGACTAAACCACTACTGAAAGACCATATGTACTGACCCAGGGCTCCTACTGCACATGTAGCAGAGAATAGCCTTGTTGGGGCACCAGTCGAAGGGGAAGCCTTTGGTCCTACCAAGGTTGGAATCCAGTGCAGGGGAATGTCGGGGGGGGGGCAGTAAGGGGGGAGGATGGGGGAACACCCATATGGGGGAGGGAGTGGGGATGGGGGCTTATGGACAGGAAACCGAGAAAGGGAATACCATTTGAAATGTAAGTAAAGAAATATTTCTAATAAAAAAAAAAAACAAACCCACCAACCAATGAGTACACATGGAGGGACCTATGGTTCCAGCCACATATATGGCAAAAGATGGCATTGCCTGGCATCAATAGGACGAGAAGCCCTTGGTCCTGTGAAGATTCATTTCCCCAGTGTAGGGGAATGCCAGACTGTTGAGGTTGGAATGGGAACACTTCACAGAAGCAAGCAAAGGTGGGAGGGGGGAAAGGGCATAACATTTGAAATGTGTATATATATAATTAAATAAAAAGAAAAAATTTGCAATGGCAAATTATATAATGGAATTATTGACTAGGAAACAGACAGAATAGCATAGAGGGTAGATATCTGCCCAGCTTTTGAGCTGATTAAGGCTTAATATGAATAAGGAAAAGTTGTGTGTCTTTTATCCAGAAAATGAATGATCAAAGGCAAGGTGGAAACCCTGGATTGAGGTTAAATATTTTTTGCAACATAGAGCCCTTAAATGACATATTATACAATGCCATTTAGATGAAGCTTAAGAGCAAGTAAAACTAAGGTTTGGGTTTGGTGGGCTCCCACATGTTAGGCAATTGCTCTACTGCTGAGCTATATCCCAAAGTGCTCCTTCTCCATCTCCCTCTGTCTCTCAACATTTTATTTTGAGACAGGGTCTGAAATTGCCAAAGTTGCCCTTGAATTTGTTATGCAATCTGCTGTAGCCTCCTGACTAGCTAGGATTACAGGCCTAAATTACCAGGCCTGAACAGGCCTGAATGACATTTCTTGAAAAAAGAAAATAGTTTACATTGTGAGGACACTTGTGTGTGTGTGTGTGTGTGTGTGTGTGTGTGTGTGTGAGAGAGAGAGAGAGAGAGAGAGAGAGAGAGAGAGAGAGAGAAAGAGAACTTCCAGAAAAAATATATTTTCAAAATGCTTTTATACTGCAACTAAAGGAAGGAAGGAAGAAAAAGAAAGAGAAAGAAACAGGAAGGAGGAAGAAAGAAAGAAAGAGTAAAAAAGGAGACCAAAGAACAGGAGTGCAAAGTGGAAATGAAGCCATTGATAAACCTAAGAAAGCACAAAGGGATGCTGGTAGGACCTGCTGTGCAGGCATTGTGTGCTAAGCTGAGCAGAGGCAGGCAGTTGCTTTGCAGCACCCATGAGGGAATCTGTTCTGGCCCACAGGCCCTTCCTGGTTACTTCCTGCTAGTACCCACTGCAGAGTTGGCCCAAGGCTGTAGGAAGGAATTGTGGCTTGCTCTTGGGGACAGGATTGTCTTTACCAGAAAGCTGGCTCCTCATTCTCCACAACCAGTTATTATAGCCTTTCTGGGAAGCCAGATAATTCTGTAAAAATGATTGCCAGTCCATTTCAGCCTCTTAACCTCCTGGCAGCTGCTTCTGAAGCAGAGCAATGCAGAGCCAGCTGAAACAATTTCCATAGCACAGCAGACTGTGCACTAATCTCACAAACTGGCTGCCAAGCAGGAAAGAAAAAGAAAAAGAAAGAAAGAAAAAGAAAAATAGACAGTGTCTTCCAAAGTTCCAGCTGAGTTCCAAGCTGGGTGTAGTTGCCTCTTCTGACTTTCTGACTCACAGAAGATGGAGTAATGACTGGGATTACAAGGTGTGTGTGTGTGTGTGTGTGTGTGTGTGTGTGTGTGTGTGTGTGTGTGTGTGTGACACACTTTCTCTGCCCTCTTCCTTCCCTCCACTTCCCTCCATCCTAAATCCTAATTCCTAACACCATTGCTTTACTCCTGGGTCTATGGCAAGATTCCTGTCTTTCCCTCCTCTCCTCATTGCCCCCTTCCCTTTATTAAGTGATGGGGAATCAATGTGAAACAGTTAAGGAAGTGTTCTTTAAATCACAGCTCTTTCACTCCGTTCCTCTCAGCCCAGAGTTGCCCTTGGTTCTCTCTGATTCCTCTGCTCCTAAGAGCATGATGAATTGTAGAGAGAAGTTCTTATTTCTCCCTCATTGCACAGACATCTGGGTGGAAAATCATCCTTAATGTAACAAAAACCAAATAATAAGCACACGCAAAACAGATGCTTGCAGACAGGAGCCTAGCATAACTGTCCTCTGAGAGGCGCCAGCCAGCAGCTGATGGAAACAGATGCAGAGACCACAGCCAAACATTAGATGTAGCTCAGTGGAAGAGTTGGGGGAAAAATTGAGGAACCTAAAGGGAATAGGACCTCCATAGGAAGACCAAGATTCAACAACCCTGGATCACCAACCAAAGAGCGATCGTGGGTTGGCCCTAGCTTCCCCCCACCCCCACATATATGCAGCATATGTGCAGCTTAGTCTTTATGCACATCTCTCAACAACTGGAGATGGGGTGAGGGTTGGAGGGGGGATGTCTCTGTGTTTGTTGCCGGCCTGTAGCTCCTGTTCACCTAACTGGGCTGCCATGTCTGGCCTCAGTGAGAGAGGAGATGCCTAGGCCTTCAGTTATTGATGTGCCAGGGTGGAGTGATACCCTCTCTCTAGCAGCCTCATATGTTAGTACTTCAATTTCTGAGACTTAAAAATAAACATAAATATTGATTCACACTTTTGGTTTCATTTTTTTTTTTTTTTTGAGTCAAGGTCTTGCAGTGTGTCTCAAGTTGACCTTAAACATGGTTGTCTTGGCAGAGAGACCAGTGGAATAGAATTGAAGACCCAGAAACAAACCCATACACATACGGTCACTTGATTTTAGACAAAGGAGCCAAAATCATCCAATGGAAAAAAGATAGCATTTTCAGCAAATGGTGCTGGTTCAACTGGAGATCAGCATGTAGAAGACTGCAGATCGATCCATTCTTATCACTCTGTACAAAGCTTAAGTCCAAGTGGATCAAGGACTTCCACATCAAACCAGATACACTCAAACTAATGGAAGAAAAAGTGGGGAAGAACCTCGAACACATGGGCACTGGAGAAAATTTCCTGAAGCAAACACCAATGGCTTATGCTCTAAAATCAAGAATCGACAAATGGGATCTCATAAAACTGCAAAACTTCTGTAAGGCAAAGGACACTTTCCTTAGGACAAAATGTCAACTAACAGATTGGGAAAAGATCTTTACCAATCCTATAACTGATAGAGGGCTCATATCCAAAATATAGAAAGAACTCATGAAGTTAGACTGCAGGGAGACCAACAACCCTATTAAAAAATGGGGTTCTGAGTTAAACAAAGAATTCACAGCTGAGGAATGCCGAATGGCTGAGAAACACCTAAAAAAAATGTTCAACATCTTTTAGTCATAAGGGAAATGCAAATCAAAACAACCCTGAGATTTCACCTCACACCAGTGAGAATGGCTAAGATCAAAAACTCAGGTGACAGCAGATGCTGGCGAGGATGTGGAGAAAGAGGAACACTCCTCCATTGTTGGTGGGATTGCAGACTGGTACAACCATTCTGGAAATCAGTCTGGAGGTGCCTCAGAAAATTGGACATTGAACTACCTGAGCACCCAGCCATACCTCTCTTGGGCATATACCCAAAAGATGCCCCCAACATATAACAAAGACACATGCTCCACTATGTTCATAGCAGCCTTATTTATAATAGCCAGAAGCTGGAAAGAACCCAGATGCCCTTCAACAGAGGAATGGATTAAAAAAATGTGGTACATCTACACAATGGAATACTACTCAGCTATCAAAAACAATGACTTTATGAAATTCATAGGCAAATGGATGGAACTGGAAAATATCATCCTGAGTGAGCTAACCCAATCACAGAAAAACACACACGGTATGCACTTATTGATAAATGGATATTATCTCAAATGCTCGAATTACCCTAAATGTACAGAACACATGAAACTCAAGAAGGATGACCAAAACGCGAATGCTTCATTCCTTCTTTAAAAGGGGAACAAGAATACCCTTGGCAGGGGTAGGGCAGCAAAGTTTAGAACAGAGACTGAAGGAACACCCATTCAGAGCCTGCCCCACATGTGGCCCATACATATACAGCCACCAAACTAGATAAGATGGATGAAGCAAAGAAGTGCAGGCTGACAGGAACCGGATGTAGATCTCTCCTGAGAGACACAGCCAGAATACAGCAAATACATAGGCGAATGCCAGCAGCAAACCACTGAACTGAGAAGGGACCCCCATTGAAGGAATCAGAGAAAGGACTGGAAGAGCTTGAAAGGGGCTTGAGATCCCATATGAACAACAATGCCAACCAACCAGAGCTTCTGCGGACTAAGCCACTACCCAAAGACTATACAGGGGCTAACTCTGGGCTCCAACCTCATAGGTAGCAATGAATAGCCTAGTAAGAGCACCAGTGGAAGGGGTAGCCCTTGGTCCTGCCAAGACTCCACCCCCAGTGAACGTGATTACTGGAGGGAGGGCGGTAATGGGGTGAGGATGGGGAGGGGAACACCCATATAGAAGGGGAGGGGGATGTTGGCCATGAAACTGGGAAAGGGAATAACAATTGTAATGTAAATACGAAATACCCAATTTAACAAAAATGGAGGAAAAAAAAAAGAAAAAAGGAAAAGAAAACATGGTTGTCTTATTCCCAAGCTCAACTTCAACCTCAGTACAGAAGCGGACTACAGGAGCTATAGAAGAGCTGCTTTGTTATATACATTTAGCATCAGGAAGGCATGTGAAACTGTTACATCTGCTTGGTACAGTTTAAAATCAATGGTGATCTTGGCACCTCTGACAGTCATGGCCATTCTCAGGCCACTTTATGCATATCAAGGAGACAGTGTCATATTTTAATATGGGATTTTTATCTGGATTTCTTTAATTTTCTATTTAGTCCATATTAATATTTTTCAAAATTCTACATGAATACATCAATATTATTGGAAATTATATAAGAAATTTAAATTTAATATAAATAAAACAAAAATATAAATATAAATAAAATTATATATATGTATATATATATATATATTTTTTTTTTTTTTTTTTTTTGAGATAGGGTTTCTGCATGTAGTCCTAGCTATCCTGGAACTCACATGAAACTCTCTGTATATCAGGCTATAGTAGAGAATTATTTAAACCAGGCCCAGGGTTTCTACTCTAACTTTTTTTATTGAGTTCCTGGATGAAAGACACACTCAGCTTTTATATTTTTAAAAAGCCTTAAGCAGCACAGGAGTTGGGCAGATACCTAACCTCCATGCTGTTAGAATCTACTCTCCTATCAATAACCCTGAGTTATTACTTACTGTGTTTCCTCTGTGCTACTCTTAGCTCCAATGGGCAGCCCTCAGGACCACACTGTCTTGACTCTTAACTCAAGGCCACTTTCATTCTCCTCTTGCATGTTCCACTTCTCCTTCTACTTCTCTGACCCTCCCTAAATCCCGCCTATTTTTCTTCTTCCCAGTTATTCGCCGTTGGCATCTTTACTTACCAATCACAATTAAGTTGGGGCAGTATCTTTGCTAGTATCTAAGTGTGGACTCTCTCACCTCTGGGGCAACCAGTTTTGGGGGCCCAAATTAGTATTAGACTACAAACAGCATCAGGACAACCTACCAGGCTGGCCTCAAGCTCACAGAGATCCATCTGCCTCTACCTCCTGAGTTCTGGGATCAAAGACATGCGCTACCATATCTGCCTATTTATTTTTGTTATATGTATATGAGTGTTTTGCCTGCATGTATGTCTGTGAATGACATGCATACAGTGCCCAAGGAGGCCAGGAGAGGGCATCGAATCTCATGGAACTGGAGTTATAAATGGTTGTGAGGTGCCATGGAAGAGCCATCCCTGTAACCACTTTTCAGTTCTTGAAATCCTTTTAAAGTTCCAAATCAACACTTGTTAAAGACAGAAATATAGTTTTGGAGATTTTGAATTCAACCACTGGCAATACTGTATCTTTATTTCTATTCTTTCTATGCAAACTCTTATTTTAAAAACAAAAACTCCAATTCAAACCCAAAAACCCAAAAAAAAAACTGAAATGATCCAGTCACAAAATACTCCATATCTGGGTCACAAGTGTTTTCTTGTGGCATAATCACTTTCTAAGCAATATTTCAGTTTAGTTATATATAAAATTCTGCGGATGTATCCCAAATTTTGGAGCCATTTCCCTATTCATTTGAGCTGAAACAACTGTGCTATTTAAAATATGTGTTATCAACCAAAACAGAGTATGTATGAAGATGCCATATGAAACCTGTGGCTTGTATGGTAATTAAAATATAAAGGAATGATTATCATTTTAATGCACGCATGTTCTGTTTTTTCAGTTTCAGTTAAATTGTTAGTGTTGATTTTCTAAAAATAGAATATATTCTGGGATAGTGTAGTATTGCAGAGTTGGTTATAAAAACTAGCAGCCCCATTGTCTCCCCCTCCCGTTGCCTTACCACACAGACAATGATAGACAACTTTTAGCTATGTCCTTCTCCTACTGAGTGCACAATCTTTAATGTAAACTTTTCTTCTTTTTTTTTTTTATTAACTTGAGTATTTTATATACATTTCTAGTGTTATTCCTTTCCGGTTTCGGGCAAACATTCCCTCCCCCCCCCCTTCCTTATGGGTGTTCCCCTCCCCACCCTCCCCATTGCCGCCCTCCAAGTATATGTGGGCATTCTTCCTTTATTGTTATTGAAGACCAGCTTTAGGTCGTGGTGGTCCGATAGCACTTATGGGATTATTTCTATCTTTCTGTACCTGTTGAGGCCGTTTTTGACCAATTATATGGTCAATTTTGGAGAAAGTACCATGAGGAGCTGAGAAGAAGGTATATCCTTTTTGCTTTAGGATAGAATGTTCTATAAATATCTGTTAAGTCCATTTGGCTCATGACTTCTCTTAGTCTGTTTACGTCTCTGTTTAATTTCTGTTTCCATGATCTGTCCATTGATGAGAGTGGGGTGTTGAAATCTCCTACTATTATTGTGTGAGGTGCAATGTGTGTTTTGAGCTTTAGTAAGGTTTCTTTTTTTTATGTAGGTGCCCCTTGTATTTGGGGCATAGATATTTAGGATTGAGAGTTCATCTTGGTGGATTTTTTCCTTTTGATGAATATGAAGTGTCCTTCCTTATCTTTTTTGATGACTTTTAGTTGGAAATTGATTTTATTTGATATTAGAATGGCTACTCCAGCTTGCTTCTTCTGACCATTTGCTTGGAAAGTTGTTTCCCAGCCTTTCACTCTGAGGTAGTGTCTGTCTTTGTCTCTGAGGTGTGTTTCCTGTAGGCAGCAGAATGCAGGGTCCTCGTTGCGTATCCAGTTTGTTAGTCTATGTCTTTTTATTGGGGAGTTGAGGCTATTGATGTTGAGAGATATTAAGGAATAGTGAGTGTTGCTTCCTGTTATATTCATATTTGGATGTGAGGTTATGTTTGTGTGCTTTTCTTCTGTTTGTTGTGTTGCCAAGACGATTAGTTTCTTGCTTCTTCTATGGTATAGCTTGCCTCCTTATGTTGGGCTTTACCATTTATTATCCTTTGTAGTGCTGGATTTGTAGAAAGTTATTGTGTAAATTTGGTTTTGTCATGGAATATCTTGGTTTCTCCATCTATGTTAATTGAGAGTGTTGCAGGATACAGTAACCTGGGCTGGCATTTGTGTTCTCTTAGGGTCTGTATGACATCAGTCCAGGATCTTCTGGACTTCATAGTTTCTGGCGAAACGTCTGGTGTGATTCTGATAGGTCTGCCTTTATCTGTTACTTGACCTTTTTCCCTTACTGCTTTTAATATTCTTTCTTTATTTTGTGCGTTTGGTGTTTTGACTATTATGTGACGGGAGGTGTTTTCTTTTCTGGTCCAATCTATTTGGAGTTCTGTAGGCTTCTTGTATGCCTATGGGTATCTCTTTATTTAGTTAGGGAAGTTTTCTTCTATGATTTTGTTGAAGATATTTACTGGTCCTTTGAGCTGGGAGTCTTCACTCTCTTCTATACCTATTATCCTTAGGTTTGATCTTCTCATTGAGTCCTGGATTTCCTGTATGTTTTGGACCAGTAGCTTTTTCCGCTTTACATTATCTTTGACAGCTGAGTCAATGATTTCTATGGAATCTTCTGCTCCTGAGATTCTCTCTTCCATCTCTTGTATTCTGTTGGTGAAACTTGTATCTAAAGCTCCTTGTCTCTTCTTTTGGTTTTCTATATCCAGGTTGTTTCCATGTGTTCTTTCTTGATTGCTTCTATTTCCATTTTTAATTCCTTCAACTGTTTGATTGTGTTTCCCTGGAATTCTTTCAGGGCTTTTTGTGCCTCCTCTCTATGGGCTTCTACTTGTTTATTTCTGTTTTCCCGGAATTCTTTCAGGGATTTTTTGTGTCTCCTCTCTATGGGCTTCTACTTGTTTATTTATGTTTTCCTGGAATTCTTTCAGGCATTTTTGATTCTCTGTAGGCTTTACTTGTTCTCTAGGGAGTTCTTCACGTTTTCTTGAAGTCCTCCAGCATCATGATCAAATATGATTTTGAAACTAGATCTTGCTTTTTTCTGGTGTGTTTGGATATTCCATGTTTGTTTTGATGGGAGAATTGGGCTCTGGCGGTGCCATGTAGTCTTGGTTTTTCTGTTGCTTGGGTTCCCGCGCTTGCCTCTCGCCATCAGATTATCTCTAGTGTTACTTTGTTCTGCTATTTCTGACAGTGGCTAGACTGTCCTATAAGCCTGTGTGTCAGGAGTGCTGTAGACCTGTTTCACTGTTTTCTTTCAGCCTGTTATGGGGGCAGAGTGTTCTGCTTTTGGGCGTGTAGTTTTTCCTCTCTACAGGTCTTCAGCTGTTCCTGTGGGCCTGTGTCTTGAGTTCACCGGGCAGGTCACTTGCAGCAAAAAAGTTGGTCTTACCTGTGGTCCCGAGGTCAAGTTTGCTCGTGGGGTGTTGCTTTTGAGCTCTCTGCAAGGGCAGCAACCAGAAGGACCTGTGCCGCCCTTTCCGGGAGCCCCCGTGCACCAGGGTCCCAGATGGCGTTTGGTGCTTTCCTCTGGAGTCAGAAATGTGGGCAGAATGTAGTCTCTTCTGGTTTCCCAGGCGTGTCTGCCTCTCGAAGGTTTAGCTCTCCTCCCACGGGATTTGGGTGCAGAGAACTGTTTATCCGGGTCTGTTCCTTCAGTTCTGGCGGTGTCTCAGGACGAGGGTCCTGCCGCCTGAGCCCTCTCCCACGGGAACCCAGAGGCCTTATACAGTTTCCTCTTGGGCCAGGGATGTGGGCAGGGGTGGGCAGTGTTGGTGGTCTCTTCTGCTCTGCAGCCTCAGGAGTGCCCACCTGACCAGGCGGTGACGTCTCTCTCCCACCGGGTCTGGGAACAGAGAGCTGCTGCGGGCCGAGATCCGCGGGTGTGGGACTCCCGGTAAACACAGGACGTGCCCGGTCCTAGAGGAATTCTGCCTCTGTGTGTCCCGAGTTCATCAGGCAGGTCTCTTGCAGCAGAAAAGTTGGTCTTACCTGTGGTCCAGAGGCTCAAGTTTGCTCGCGGGGTGCTGCCTATGAGCTCTCTGTGGCGGCAGCCACCAGGAAGATCTGCGCCGCCGTTTCCGGGAGCTTCCGAATGTAAACTTCTTAATTTTGTCTGTGCTAAGCATTTTCTTTCTGAAATTCCACTGTGGCAAATGAAGGTTCATTTTACTATTTTATCTTTTCCTTAGCCCACACCTCTCATAAAGTTTTTCCTATATCCCCAGTATAGATTATACCATTACTTCAGTTAAATCAATATTTTGTGTCTGAAGCACTATGTTTGCATAAAAACCATTCAGAGGTCCCCCACGAGGTATACAATATCCATTTTTATTTTTTTGCATAATTATTCGACTCAGAAATTAATTGTTAAAATGCTTTTGTTTGTGTTTTTCAACTATAATTACTTTTAATTTAATGCAAATTCTTCATCAGCGTAAGTTTTCTCTGCAAACAAGCAGATACTCTGGATTTGTGTTTTCTGTCTGAGGGAGTGTCTTTTGAATCCATTTGACCTGGCTTTCTGGGTGTGTCGATGCCTAATGCAAAGTCAACTCTAGGAACTACTTTACTAGTGTCCTAGGTTTCTTGCCATCTGACGCCAGCTCTCTGGTTTTCTACAACTCATATCTTCTTTACTATGACCCATTGTGCTCTTTAAGCAAAACAAAAACTCAGACCTTGAATTCCTGGAAATATTTTGGATAGTTTGAATAGACATATAATCAACTATTCAAGGCTGGAAATAATTTTTCTTCAGAAATTAGAAGTCATCATCTTAAGATGTCAAATGTTCTTGACAATACAATCACCACCTCTGAGAAAAATTTGAGCATTAAAACAAATGCCAATGAACTATAACCCTTTCAATGTGAATCCACTAATCCACACATAAATAGTTCTTTTTGTATAAGGATTGCAACTAATCAATGGAACAGGAATGAAAGAATTAGAAAGTTACTACTTGGCAACCATGATAGTGACAATTGATTCAGATAAGAATTACCAATGGATGCTAATATTAGTATGTGGAAGTTTGAGGAATAGAGACTATTTTGATATTTTCAAAATATTATTTCTTCAGTTATATGTTAACTTTACAGTGGAGGTTTGTGAGTAGAGGTCATCTTAACCACATCAACATCACCAATCATCTCATAAACTGACCTCATATGCCCTCTGATAGGACACAGTGACCAAATTGCAGTGTAACTTCTTACCCCGATTGCAAAACCCAAATTGAATCAGACAACCCCAACTGAATGATATTGTACAAAGCAAGCAGTCTCTCCACTTAAGAAAAAAGACATCGAAGTGATAAAGCACATATACACTGGTGGAGAAATCATTTCGAGTTAATGGAGACCAGAGACAAACAACAGCTATGTGCAATGTGTGGTTCAGGACTAGATCCTGAGACAGGAAAAACAACAACAACAACAACAACAACAACAACAACAAAAGCAAATTTTCTTGAAGGACACTTTGGGTGAAATTGACAAAAATTGAAGATGTGCTGGAGTCAGCTAATAGGATTCTAGTGCTACTACTCTGGTCTGGGCCCTCATGTTGTGATTATAGAAGCCTTTGCTTTTAGGATAAGGCACATTTATAATCTCTCCAATAGAAAAGAGTGGGGATATAAAAGCATATAAAAGGCAGAGCATGAGGCATCAGAGACATCCAGGAAGGGAGACAGGGAGACGGTGAAGAAGGTAGTGAAAGCTGAAGTAGGCACGGGGAAGAAAGCAAACAATGAGCAATGCAGATGCAGGGTGCACAGAGGTATTTGGATTTTTCTATAAGCTTTTCTGAAGGTTTGAGATAATTTCAAAATAATGCTGAGACTCAAAACCAGAAGGAAAACAAAAGACACAGAGAACTGAAAAATAAGACTCTGAAAAGCCCAGAACCCTCCTGGTGGGCACCTGGTGAGTGACTTATTGAAGGAGCTTTTTTTTTTTTTTTTTTTTTTTTTGGAGCTGGGGACCGGAACCAGGGCCTGCGCTCGCTTCATAGCAAGCGCTCTACCACTGAGCTAAATCCCAACCCCTTGAAGGAGCTTCTTATATCAATCTCCTGCATGGGGTTCTGGGAGCCTGATCACTCCTCTATTCTCCAGCCTAGATGTTCGAGAGAGGGTAGGGAACATGCAGTCTTCATACATACAAACTTTCAGGCCCTCTCTGCATGCACACTGTCTAAGGAGGGAGTGTCTGATTTTTGTTGTTGTTGTTGATCTTTGAGGACTCTGACTTTGGATCTGAAAGCTGGGAATAGGGCAGAAATCCAATTGCTTCTAAAAAGAAGTCTTATCCAGATGCCAGCCACTTCTTTGCTCTCAATACTGATGTCATCTGGTATTGTCAGTCCCAACTTTTTGGAGGAAAGGGATTTATGGTATGAATTGAGCTAGTTCTCAAATTCTTTGCTGTCACCTTAGGATCCTGCTCTCTTGGTCCTAAATTATTTGCTTTTTGGCTTTCAAGTTTGTGATACTGTTTTCTCCTTTCCCACGTTACACTGTTTTGTAGTTTATACCTATTAAAAATACCACTTATTCTCATTTAGTAGATGTCATGAATACTCAATACATGATTTTTGCAGGCAGTCTGCACATACATTTCCCTGAATTTTTGAAGACTTCCTTTGGCTGGCATCCAGGAAGTGCAATTACTGGGTAGATCATGCTATCTCTTTATGCTTTTTCTTCCTGCACTCCCCTCCTCTCCCCTTTTAAAACTCTTAAAGAACTTTAACAAATTGATTTTCAGTGGGGTGGTGTTCTTACAAAGTTTTCATGGCTTGTCTCTTTTCCTAAAACTTTGCCTGCCCTGGGTAATATTATTAAAAAAACATATGAAAATATTTGTTATTTTGATAAGCCAATTTACTTACTTACTTGGTAGAATTCCTCTTAAAGAGTAATTTTTTAAGGGAGTTGTTACAAATACAGGCAAGATTCAAACAGATTTGGCTAAATGATGACTGTGGAGATGGCAGAATAGGGAGATTGGAGTGGGTTAAGCTGTGCTTGGTAGTTTCTCTCCAAGGGACACTGTGGTTTGTGTATAACAGGGAAAGGATCTGGGATGGGCATAGGGAAGCCTCAAGTATAGTCCAATCAGCACTGGTCCCAGGATGGATACATTCACATAAACAGATTGGATCAAAGAGATGGGGGAGAAATGGAAGTAACAATGGAAAATGGAGCTGTAATGTTTCTATCTGATGAACTCTGCCCTAGACTGTACTTTTTTTTTTTTTTTTTAATCGTTCATCAAGTTTATGGAAGACATGAATTTGGGAGCACTTTCTAGCCAGAGGTTAAAATCATAAAGCAGATTGGCTTTCGCAAATGAGGCTGTGGCAAGACAGAATCGGAATTGGATGACGTTCATTAAGTAACCGTTTGAGGAAGTCGTCATGGGAGGATCCGAGAGCTGGAGACATGAATGTTTCTGTGCACGTTGCCACACAAGCTGTGGGTGGCGGGCTGGACGCGGAGGGGAAGAGGTTGATTCTCAAGGGCTGGGCTGGAAACAGGGTCAAGGCCAGTTTCCAAGCTCTGGAGACACCCTTGTCCTAAGACCTGCATCTAGGAAGCCACTTGGAACCGTAGTACATCTGGGGAGACCTAGATGATTTGGGGAAGCAAGGGACAGATCAGAATTCAGAAGTGAGGTTAAAAACAGAGGTTGCTGATTCTGGAAAGTAGAAAAGCCTGTTTTCCAGCAGACTTTAAAGGAAGGAGCCATTCCCAGGCTTCACTTCTACAAGGATCTCAGAAAGAAAAGGATAGACTGGGAAACCAATGCAGTACTCCCCAACCCTTCCACCCCATCCATCCACCCCTCATCCTCCCCCCCACCTCCCCAACCCTCGACCCTCCATAGCCACTGCAGCCCTCCAGAACACCCCGAGCCTCAGGGTCCCCACCCGGCTGCAGCCTCGAAGCCCCCACAACCTGAGGGGCACCCCTCACACATCAGGAGCCCCACCCCCACCCCTGCAGCCTTGGGAGCCCCCACACCCTGCTGCAGCCTTGGGAGCTCCACCACCCCTGCTGTTTACACTTTTATCAGTTGCAATGAAAACCATGATGTGTGTGCCGCTGTATTGATTGTGCCTTTTAGATTTTTATGTCATTGTGGAAAGCAG
Organism: Rattus rattus; assembly: GCF_011064425.1. Classification (NCBI taxonomy): domain Eukaryota; kingdom Metazoa; phylum Chordata; class Mammalia; order Rodentia; family Muridae; genus Rattus; species Rattus rattus. The sequence goes on along the minus strand of NC_046172.1, from coordinate 2,053,183 downwards.
CAATTATAGTCGTCTGCTCTGGAGGGAGCAAATAAATGGGGGAGGACATAAAAAGGCAGCCCAAAAGGGTCTCGATCTGGAGCTGGGAGTAGAGGATCCCTGGAACCTGAGAAGGAGAAGGTTCAACACACCCTCTCTCTTGGTTATGGAGGCTTATTAGGTGCCTGTGGTGTGGTATTTGTAGTGTCCCCTCCGTGCACCCCACAGAAACCTTCCAGTAGCTTCCTGTCTGCATCTGAAACAGATCCACTATGCACGCACCATCTGGTCTCACCTCCCACTCTCCTTTCGTTCATTGCCCGTTTCCTGACCTGCCCATTTTCCTCTGTGCCAAGGCCTTTCTTTATGGCCGCTGTTCCCAGTGCCCATGCTCACACTCGGGCCCCAGCCCAGGGCTCACTTCCTCAAGGTTCCACCATAAAGATCCGTGTCTCACTCGCTCGCCAACTCACGTCACATGTGCCAACTGTTACGTCCCCTTCACGTCATTGCAACTTCATTCAGCAATACTGTCTGCTCTGAGTCCCTTGTCTCTCTCCCCTCCAAATATAAACGCAAAGAAAATAGGAACCTCACTCTTCAGTTTTGGCAAAGGAGTTCTTGGCACACAACTGTGGTCAAAATGCCTAGCCCAGTTAATAGTAGACAGTGAGGCTCAGAAAATGTATCCAATACACCCATCTACTCTCCGGAGAGCCATTGGCTACAACTCCTTGTACTGTGGGAACCTCACAGGCAGGCTTTCCTTCAGGATACTCTCAGCTTGCCTGTCACGTGTCTGCTTCTTCCATGATCATTTGACATTTCAAGCAAGAAGGGAGAGGACAAAACAAAAATCCAAGTCTTTCTATTTAAGTTTGGCCCCTTTTTATAGGGCCTTTCCTATTACCAGGGCATCATTTGTGGAGATTCTGTGAATCTCTGGCTCTTGAGTAAGATCTGTGCCACCTGCTGCAAGGCAGACCGGCAACGAGGCTCTACACAGGTGAAAACTACGATGTGGGTTGGACAGCACCGTAGAGTGAACAACCACGGCGATGGCCACGGAGAGGTGAGATTTCTTACTCATGGCCATGACTATAAGCAACGGGAGTGAGACATGAGCCCTGCTTGACTGATTCCAGTATGTGGCTGCCCCCATTTGCCACACGCTGCTGCGGACATCCTGGCCCCACGTTGGAGAGGAAAGACAGTCCATGCAGGTGAGCAAGCTAACAGGTACAGACCTGCATGTTCAGCAGGGCCTTGCCTACTCATCTCTCTGCCCCTCCCTCCCATGAGCACCTAGCCCAAACTCAGGGCGTGGCAGCCCACTCAGGCCCTGAACCCACTCATTTGCCCTCTTCTGCCCACACGTGGTAGCCTTCTCTGTGCAGCGTCCCTGCTTACCCTGCACCATTCTGCCTACCCTCCGAGCACCCTAGAGGTCGTGTTCTCTAACTCTCTTTGTCCCCGAGTCATGCGACACCAACAGGGTGCCCAGGAAGATGTGAGGTGCCACATCCTGCCCTTGCAGAGTTCACACTTGTGAGATGGGGACAGATGATATACCTAGACTGTACTTATTATGGGAGACCCAAATCCTATTGTGATGCCAGGCCAGTTTCCAGGTATTTTTCATAGTCAGGGCCATCTTGTCACAGAGATAATGCTTTGGCTTTTTCAGATATGTGTTTTGTTTTGCACAGCACAACCCTGACATGCAAGCCAACGTCTCTACACAGTGCCAATTAATTTCTGCTCCATGAGCTAAAGTTTAAAAATAAAATAAATAAAATTAAACCCTTAGAGCTAGCAAGATGATTCAGAATGTAAAAGGTTCCTGCTACCAAGATTGACAACCTGAGTTTGAACCTGAAGGAATCATATCGTAGGAGGAAAGAATTGACATCAACTTGAATGGTGTGGTACACACACACACACACACACACACACACACACACACACACACATACACACACACACACACACACACACGGGGGGGGAGAGATACACATATATACATATACAGAACACACATCTACATATATACAGCACACACATACAGCACACACACATACACAAAACACACACATATACACATAACACACAGGGTTAACTAATGTTTTTTAAAATGCTGTCTTTATTTTGCAATAATTTTATACTTATAAAAAGCTACAAAATAGAATGCAGAGCCCATTTATATTGTTCAGTCAGGTTCCTCACATGTTAACACATCACTTAACTTGAATCTTCACTGGTGCTCAGAAATTAACATTGATAATAGCCCAATTTTTGACCTATAGACTCTATTTGAATTCTACCAGTTGTCCTACAGAGAAGGAGACATGAATCCTTGAGAGGTGGAGTTGGGTTGGCACAATCAGTTAGGCCTTAACCTCAGTGTTACCCACAGCTGGCTTGGCCAGGACAGTACAGCCCTTGTTTTCTCCTTAGACATAAACAATTTCTCAGATTGCCAAAATCAAACAAGGCCACTCTGTACTCATGTCCTAACACAACAACAACATGAACATTGTGAAGACAGAATGACCAAACATTTCTCACTCCCACCCAGACCATTTTCCTAATGGAGCTCCCGTCCACTTCCTCTCTTTTAGCCTGTGGATGCATTAAGATGTACAATCAAATCATTACTTCCAATTTCTCACAGCATCTACTTTAGAACATTTCAAGTGAGCAAAATGTAAATGGGGTTTTACATGTCATGTTTCTTTCCTGCACACAAAGTAGCCTCCTATAAATACCCATGGTGCTTTTCCTCATGTGAGTTCTTGGAGCCCATCATCATCCCTCTATACAGGATATGGCATGTTGTTGTGTAGATACACTGTAGTTCGTTCTGCTCTGTCATGTGTAGCCACTTTTATGGTGTTTCTAACATTTTGCTATTATAGTGCATAATTATTTACCACAAACAATATGTTTATTACTCAATTGTAATGAATATCATTCCTGCAAAGAATAACTTTGATATACTGTTTTTTGCAAATAACTGCAGCAGAATCCAAAAGGACCCATGTTTTCTCCCAGAGCCAGTTTTTCCAAGGGGTTGCCAGGTCATAGTCTAGACCTGAAGCCATTCTTTGGACACCTGAGTAGAACAGGAATGTTCTTGTTTCCTTACTGTGTCTTCAAAGTTCTTATGTATGGGTCAATGGCATAGCCTGTCTTCACTGAGCAATGCTTCCAACTTGCTTTCTTATAGTGTTGTTGCATCTGCAAATGCTGTTGTCCCCTGCTTGGGTGTCAACCTTTTTCTATGGTTTAAAGTTCCTTCTAGAGCTGCAAGCTGGTCAGAGAATATCCTATGTTCTTGTGAGTTCTACTGGGCCAATGTTTGTGGACAAAAGGGATAGAGTGGGTGGGGGAGCCATATCACCATAAACCAGGTGGATGCTGGTGCACATTTGGCCAAGATGTCTTCATTTCCCTTCATATAATGAGCACAGGTGGACTTGGTAAGGCTCCCTGTACCACATTCTCTGGAAGATTTTCTTCTGAGCCTGCTGGAGGGTGAGGACAAGGAGGGAGGGATGGAGGTAGCTCAACTGTCTTTCATGACTGCACCCAAAATAGCCACAGTCAGACTATCCAACAGCAAGTGTCATTGTGTGGGCTCCCTGGGTAGGAATCAGTATTGAGGTTTGATCTTGCTGTCTATTGTAGTGGTACATATGGGCTCCCAAGACCTGGAGTCTGTACGTAGACCCAAGTGACCTTGTCCCCAAATTATTTCTGATTATTTAGTAAAGATGTCAACAGCCAATAGCTGTGTAGAAGAGTCATAGGTGAGATTTAGGTTTCCCAGTCTTGCAGTCAGAAGAGAACCTTAAAGAGGCGAGGAAGGTAAAGGAGGAGAGAGAAGCTGTCGTGGGTTAGGTGAGTCATGAAAACATGGCCATGAGGGCTGGCCAAGTGGAGTTAAGAGCAGACCAGATAAAGCATAGTAAATAATAACTCTGGCTTATTGATAGAGAATTAGATTCTAATAGCATAGAGGGTAGATAAGTTCCCAGTTCTTGTGCTATTTAAGGCTTATTGTAAATATATAGGTTGTACGTATCTTTTATCAGGGAATTGAATGATTAAGGCAGGGTAAAAACCCCTGTTGGAATTAAAAATTTCTACAACAAATTAGGATTTCCTCCAAGGTAGCATTATGGGTCTCTATTCTTTATGGAGACAGCCTCTGTTCTTTTCCTACATTTGTCTTCAAATAGAGACATCACATGACTTACGGGGGACAATATTTCTTCAAGAGTAAAGCTAATGTTTTAAAGCACACACAAAGCAAGTCCCAGAAAATGTAAACAACAGTATTTATTTTAATTTCAGAGAAAATGTTCAGGCTTAGATGTTGCAAGAACACTGGCAGGGTCAACAATTGCCATACTTACCAAAGCACTGAAACCAGCATACTCCTATACAGTTAGGCTTGTGGGCTGGGCTATTGCTACAATTCCTGAGTCTGATCTCATAGGCCTTAAGCATACATTTTATTTCATCTTTGTCCTACATCTGCTGCCTTTCTGTGTGGAGGGCAAACAAACCCACAATAAATGGTAGCAACACTTAATGACAAGTGTAAGGAGGATCTGTCTCTGCAGTCCTTGCCTGCTTGGTGAGCCTGTAACCTACACAGTAGAGGGCCTCAGCTTAGCTTTGTTTACAACTAGGAGCTGTTTCTGAATAGGTCCATCTCATGTTTCCATTTTCTTTGGTTCCTACAAATCATATAGCCCAGCTTACAGGCTAAAAGGTATGGCTAATATAAACTGGCAAAATAATGCCTGCACTCAAAATCTCTGGCAGCAGAATATAGCTGACAACAATTGTATTCTGGTTGAAGTCTCTTGCATGTTGACTCACTTGTCTCTTGGTTACTGAGAAGCGGCTCTCTCTGATTGGTAGCCAAGAAAGCACATGAACAAAGTAGGGAAGGGCTGAAGAAGCATTTTCTAGCCTCTGCTTTGTGTCTAGTCCTCCCTTTTTATTGTAAATACAAAGTTTTTCACAACACCCCCAGACTCGGGAAGCTCTGACTTGGATGGCAAGCAAGACACAGATCTTCCTAAAACCAAACTTAAAAGAGGCACAAACATGTGGACCAGAACTTTAGGGACACAGTTCAGAAAGTGGTTTCTGGTGGCTGTATTAGCAAGAAAGCCTCTGAATAAACATAAGACTGAGCAGGATCTTCAGTGATGTCTAGAGCTTTGGAGGAAGGAAACCCTCAGCTCTGGATGAGGATCCATCCTATACTTCCCCATGCCAGGCCATGATTTTGCTGTATTGGGGATGGAAACTAGGGCCCTTGCTTGCTAGGCAAAGGTTCTACTAGTGCAGTACATTCTTAGCTCAAGTATTACTTTCCATTTGCCCACAGTAGACTGTGGGTGAATGTTGCAAGTAGAGCTCTTTGGAAGCTGATATTTAGTAGATTTTAGAGTGCTAAAGCAAATTACTGTGAAGGAGGTGGTGCAGTCCAGTAGAATTGTATTCTCTCACAATTCTTGGGGCATATGGGTAGAAATTAGGAGATTATTAAAGCCATAGTTCCTCTGGAGGATCTGGCAGAAGGATTCCTCCCTTGCCTCTTCATGGTGACTGCTGGAGTTTTTTGGCTTATAGTTGCATCCTGTCTTCACATCACTGGTTCTTCTCTCTCAAAAGTCCCTCTGCCTTCATTTTACAAGGACACATGGGCTTCCATTTAGCATCTACCTAGATAATCCTGGAAAGTCCCAAGATCCTTAAACATGTCCTTTCCCATATAGGTAACTGTCACAGCTTCTGGGGATTAAGATGTGAATATGCTTTTGTGGAGCCACCATTTTGGTCACTCATTTACACCTGTGAAAAGAATTCATAGGAAAAGGAGGAGCAGGGTCAGTTAAACCATGATTCAGGCCCAGCAGAAATCTTGGTCTGATGCAGGTAGAGTTTTGGGATAAAAATTACCCATACAAGGTGTAGTTAATTGGCCCAAATTGGTTTTATCCCAAGCCCAGTGACTAGGTATCGATCAAGTGAAGCCACAGAGTGACCAAGGCAGAGCCCAAAGGGCTGACAGCCAGTGCTGCTTGTTACCTACATTCCTGCACTGGAGGAAGAGGTGTCACTTGTGGAGGGAGGACTGGTGACTCTGTTCTATGTCTATCACATGTAGGGACTGGTAGAGAATCAACAGATGGCAGGGAGTGAGTAGGGAGGATGTGGCTTGGAGATATCATCTAGGAGGGGGTCTGTAATCTTCAGTCATGATGGCAAGAAAAGGTCTGCTTTCCCTTCAAAATGTATGAAAAAAGGAACTTCTTAACTTCCTGACCTGGCAAAAAGCCACTAGATGGGTAGACATTACCAAAAGTGTTAGACCCTGCCTAAACGGTTATCTGTCTTCCTTTGGCCTGAACTGCAAATATACGCAGCTGCGCAAGCCTGCAGTGTTTGCTTTAGTTCATACTAAAAACAAGTCTTCCACTCACCTCCTGTGGATATTCAGGTAGTTTTATTCTTTGATCACTTCTGCGACTCCATCAAAGAAGACATAAGATTTCTTTGTTCTGATTCAGTAGCTATTTAGGGCTGTGTTTCCTTCCTAGCTCCATGATTTTTGAAGGGCCATTTTTCAGAGTCCCAGACCATTGGTCTAGAGGATCTGTTCCCTCCTTCTTGCCTTCCCCACAGATATGTGGTGGAGAGGTAAGAGGAAGATTATTGTGAGTTCCATTTCTCAACTCTGTGGACCCTAAATCAAAGTCACTCACAGTCTTCAGTGGAAATGCAATGGTTCTATTGAGAGAGGCTGATGCTGGCATGAGCACTGGAGAGTTGTGGGGGTGGTGTTATGTCCATGTGCATCTTTGGATAGTCTGAGGCTGCAGCCCCTTCCCTGGGTTCTCTGGTCAGGAGGCTGCCTGGAAGCACATACTGCAAGCAAGTCAGTGGGGAGAGGAAATCATGATAATGCATGTAGGAAATGTTCATGCTCTGCAGCTAGCCAGAGGACTGGCTTCTCAGGTGTGGCATCAGTTTGGTCTGTTATTCTCAATGCTGTGGTTGCCATGGGACAATATCTGAGACTGTTGTCAAAAGGAAACTTTGAAAGACCACCAGGTATATCACAAGATAGGATCCTTGGGATTCAACTTTAAATGTGAATGAAAATAGAATTGAATAGTCCGAAATGAGAGTCTGAGACTGATGAGGAAGGGAACTGGGGAATGGACTGGTAGGGAGGGTTTCAGCAGTGTTCCATCAAATCTCAGCCTCCCTGGGCCTGTTTTTCTGTGTATGCAGTGAGGTTTGTTTAGTCAGGTATTCTGACTGCCAAGGTACTGATTTAGAGGTAGAGAAAGGAGGTAGACCAAACAATCCCCACAAGTAGAGGCCTCATAGGAAGGCTAGGTAAAGGTCTAAGAGACCTTTATGATTGTTATGGAGGGCAGACAACATTATGCGCAGAGGCCCATAAGCCACGTAGTTGAGTACTTTAAAGGTACGACAAAATAGTTGTTGAGTAAAATGTAACCCATTGGTTGACCTTGAAAACAAATGTTTTTATAATGACTTGTAAGGCCACATTTGGATGAGAGTTCTAGGACTCCTCGGGTTGTGCAGAGAGACCAGACCTTGATCTCAGGCTGCAGCTACAATGAGCAATGGAACTTGTTTATTGCCCACAGGCTGCTGTGTTCTGAAATCTGTTTTTGCAACTAAGCTGCAGTCACATTTGCCACAGCTTAATCTGGCTAGCTCTGAACACAGCTGGATAATAAAATGGATCTATTCATGGGAGATGTAGGGCTCCTTTGGTGTATGTCTCTGTCTTGGTCCTGTAGAAGCTCAGACTGTTTTTCCTGCATTGCCTACCTTCATGAGTTGGCCTTTCAGTCTTTGCCAGTTTCCCCTTTTCTGCTTTCCCTGTATGCATATCATCTAAAAACCTCAGATAATTGGGGTTTGACCCTTGCTTTTAGAGGACTTAAACAAACACATTAGCCCCAGTTGTCCCCTTCTCTTTTTACCCTTGGCTCTTTTCCATGTCCTGAGGTGACTTCTGCACAAGCATTAGGAGTCCCAGGTGCCCAGAGAGTTCAGGAGCTAGGAGCAGGCGAGAACATCCTTCTGGTTTATAGTCTTTTCTCACAGATGCAGGAGAGTAGGAATAGGTGGCTTGAGTTCCAATGGCCCAAAGCCCTGCCTTCACCTGGCCTTCTATCTCCACCAGGCTACCAACACATGGGATTTTCTCACTTGCCCAATCTGTGTATGCTTCTGGAACATGCTTTGTAGGTCACAAAGGTATTTGTGGGCCCCTTATATCTCTGTTTTCTTTAAACTTGCAAAAGTCTGGTAAAATATACAGAAAATGGAGGTTCAAAGCTATTGAGTGTTCACACCTGGTTTTCCTATGCCAACCTTCTGACTCTGCCACAGTGACATCAGTGATGCAGTGTCAGAGTTTCTTCTACTAGTTTTTTGTGTTTCTTAGGAAATCAATGTACTTAAATATTCAAAATGGAATTGCTTCTTACAGTTTGACAGTAACTCAACCGGGGACATGGAAGAGCTTGCAGATGGTCTCTTCAGCCACTCAGAATCTGTCATTATACTTGCAGTCTGGGTAGCGGTAGGCAAATCTAGGATCACAGGTTCTCAGAGATCTCAAGATATTCTTGAGCAGACTGGTGGCCCCAAAAACTTCTAGGTTTGTGCTGGCATCCTTGCTACATAAGCTGAGAGCAGAGTCTATCTCCTGTTGCACAGGGAAGGGAAACTTTCCCTGGAGAAGTTGAGGCAGCAGCTGCTGACACACCAGCACAAGGTTTTGCTTCTCAGGGACAGTGTCACAGGAAGACATCTGGACCTGGCATCCAGAAACCAGGCAGGTAAAAATGTCTTCATTCTCTCCAGTCCTGTCAGCTGCTTGGCTGGCTGGAAGAGAAATGGAAACTATCAGATACTGTACAATCTATTTTTGCATGTGGGGAGATGGGGTAGGGTAGGGTGGGGCACTGCCAATTAGAACTGCTTTAGTCTAAGCAGTTAGAAGTGCTTTTAGTCTCCAAGCATTTTCCTATCACCAGAAGATTTAGGGCTCAGAATGCAACAGCCCCTTCAGAGACCAGCACTGAGTAGTATTCTTCAACAATTAGGCTAAGGTCCAAGCATGAGAAATCCGCTGTCCCCCCAGAAGCTGGGCTATAACTGTAGAAATCATGACCACTTCCTGGTATTACTGATTTAAGGAAGTGAGGATGCTATGAGGATTGGTTTCATTGCACATTTAGAATAGAAAGTCGGGGTACGGGGCATGTCATCAGAATACACCTTCAGCAGGTTGCAATAGGACCAATGTTTGCATAGCCTGACTATTCTGGAATCAGTGTTTCTTCTAATTTGATTCCTCTTAATAAAGGTAAATCAGGAAGTGAGAAAAAGAGTTTGTTTTTTTGTAAAAAAAAAATAGTGTCATAAATGTGAAAAGTTTCTTGTCCTTTTATTGTGCTTAGCAAATTTGGTCACCTTGAGAAACTGGAACTTAGTGGGCTCTAGAACACTGGCTGAGCCTTTGTAAACATTGAGAAACACAATTTTCTCACACATCTCATTCCATTCCTTGTTTTTATAATTTTCAAACTTTACAGAGTCAGTTTCAACACTGATTGCAAAGTGTACTAGTGCAAAAGGTCGACAATTATGTCTTAGATTAAGGCTAAAAACATCTAAGGAGAAAAGCTCCAGTGGAAGAGGGACCTGTGACTTGTGGATGAGTGAGATACAGAACCATCCTGGGAGGGTTCGTCAGGGTTCATACCACAGTGGACAATGTTTCTGACAGGCAAGGGGAAGCTCACTTTCCCTTTGGAAATGAAGATGAAACAGAAACTCAAATGGGGGAGAGGAAACATTGTTTTATGACTAACAACAGCCCCCAAACTTGGATTACTCTGTGACATAAAGAGTGCAAAGGGCCAGGAGTGTGACCCCACATCATTCCTCCTTAACTTTGGTCACCCTGATAACCCCCTTGACAGCTGCTCAGCCAAGCCCATGCTGAGTACCTTCCTGCTTGTCGATGATGCCTAGGGCACTGGCATCTCGGATGAACAGATGCCCATTGTCAAAGATGCCAAACATGCCTGCATCAACATGGGTGAAGTAGAAGAAATAGTTCAAATCATTGCTCCTCAGGGATTCCAGGACCCCAAGGAGTTGGTAGGCAATGTCAGCAGCTTGCTCTGGAGGGGCATCATAAAATTCTTGCAGCGGTCTGGTACTAGTACTGACCAGGAATCTACCACAGGAGCCCAGGTATTTGGGCATCGGCCAGCCCTCTGCTCCAGGGAAGATCTGCCAAGTCAGAAGGAGCAGGCATTAGACACAGAAATCTCACAGAAGCGGCTTGCTTTCTACCTCTCGCTCACAGCCCACATAAATAAGTCTTACTGCTAGCCTGGATCTCAAAACATGCTGGCAAAACATTTGTCTTTTTATACATTTTGCCACGTGATAAAGCCCCTGCCCTACCCCCACTTTTGTGGTGCATTGCTAGTGGAAGGAAGACTTTAGGAAGGAGGAGGCTGCTATTATCTGTGCTACGGATCAGATTTCACAACTTTCTCCAAGTGACCTGAGAATGGTAACTGGCCTTCAGTGATTTTTCAGTGGTATCCAGGATTCAGGGAATATGTTTCTTTTAAGTTGTGTCATTTAAAAAATATGGTAGTCTGCAATTTCCAAGCTATCATTGCTTAGAGGTCATGGAAAAATAATAAAAGATCAACTTCAGTGTAACTGCAAGACAAATAACAAGAACAACCAACAACAACAATAATAATAATGATAATAATAATGATAATGATACTACTACTACTACTACTACTACTACTACTACTACTACTACTACTACTACTACACTACTGCAAACGGTATCAAGTATGTATATAGTTCTAGCTTTTCAGGAGGCTGAGGCAGGAGGGTTGAGGCCAGCTGGTTCAACAGAGCTCATGAATAAATAGAAGAATACAAGCACCTGGTTCTGGAATAGGACAAGAATCATGCAGGTGGATGTTCCTTGGCTGTCCCCACTGCTAGGCTGAGCAAATCTGCCTGGCTCTAGTAATTATGTATTTAAAGATTCTTTTCAACTGGAGGGAAGCTTCCAGATAGACTAATACTGATCTGGGGGAGTGTGGCTCAGATTGTCTCCTTGTAAGAGTTTTCAACTTGTGGATTTGGGAGATGAAAAGTGGGGAGGGAATCCTAGCTGGAGTTTTCTTGACCAGTTTTTTCAAAAAAGTTTTTTTTAAGCACTTCATAAATGAGCACTGCATCTCCATCACTTTCAGCTCTTCATTCTTCCTTAGCTCTTCCTGTGTCCCTCTTCTATCTCCAAAATTCATGATATATTCTTTATTATCACTACACATAGATACCTATATTTATATGCAGATATCTTCACAGATGTATATATAACCTACTGAGTCCAGTAATGCTTACTCATATGTATATGTGACCAGAACTGACCATTTGGAATTGAACAATCTCTGTGGGAGTTTGTCCTGGAGGAGACTGATATTCCTATTGATGACCACCTGTAGCTTTTCATCTTAGGGTATGGCCATATAGAAATAGTCCATGTTAGAATCTCAACTGCTGATTTTTTTCTTTCTTTTTTCTTTTTTATTAATTGGATATTTTTAATTTACATTTCAAATGTTATTCCCTTTCCTGGATTCCCATCCATAAGCTCCCTATCCCATCCTTCTCTCCCTTCTTCTATAAGGGTGTTCCCCCTCCCCGATCACCCCCTCCCTTCCCACCTCCTTGTCCCGACATTCCCCTACACTGGGGGCCTGGGGGTGGGTACAGCCTTGGCAGGACCAAGGGCTTCTCCTCCCATTGGTGCCCCACAAGGCCATGCTGAACATTTTTTTAATGAAGCTGTAAGGAAGTGATAACAAAACCTATATATATATATATATCACTTTACTCTTTGATTGCCTTCTTAAGAAAACAAAGTAAGTCCAGTTCATAAGTCTTAGTAGCAGAGTGCTTATCTGGCATACACAAGGCCCTGGGTCTCATCCTCAGCACTACAGAAAACAAAACAAAAATAGACCTTAAAGTCCCTCCCCCTGACAATTTTCTAGTACCTTCTACCCATTTTTAAGTCATGTTATAAAGAACTCATGCCCTTTGTGCTTTGAGTTTCACCTAACTGGGGCATCTTACATACTTTGTGTCTCACAGGGACATCCTACACCTATTGAACTTGTCTAAATGTATGAAGCCAGTCCTGGGTCCCATCCCACATTCTCTCAGGGTAAAGGCCAGGGTTGAGTGAAGTATCTCAGCCCCATGGTCCCAGGCCAGGTCTTTCAGAAGCCAGGTCTTAAAGTAACCAAAGTGCCAACAAAAGTTAAAATTGTGGGTAAAAGACCTCCAAGAAGACCCCTGAGCCTGTAGGGCAAGTGACAGCTCCTTCTCTGCCATTAGCATGTTTAATGTCAAAGATACTGGGTAAGTTTTAGGGGAAAGAGTACAGGTTCTGTTGTCTCTGATGTGAGACACCTTTGGGGTTAGGCTTCATGGCTGAAACTTGCTGAGTCCTGATGGGGATAGTAATAACATTCTGGGGAATTGCAATGAGCACTGTCAGTGGTAGCAAATCTTCAGCAGGACACCAGGCATATAGCAAGAATCCAATAAGCAACACTAACCTTTTAGCTAGTCTTTAGGAACTGTCTTTGTTGTGGCTCCTTTCTTCTCTACATGCATCTTTATATTTAGTATTTTTGAAAGATGGTTTCATTATATAGCCTGTTCCACCATGCCATACTTTCCCTCTTCTTTTCTTCTCTTCCCTCTCTCTCCATCTCTCCCTCCCACTACTCTCACTCTTCTTCCTCTCCCACCCATTCCTCTACCCTTTACTCCCTTTTTCAGCCTCTTTTCTTCCCTTTCCTTCTGGCATCCTTTCTGTCCACTATGTGATTTAGGTGTCCTGACCCTTGGTCAGAGGGATTTAGTCTCACAGGCTCTATGTATGTCTCTTAATAAGGTAAGTGTCTCTGTCTTTTTGACTAAGCATGTCCTCAGGCTTCAATACAACCTCACTTATTTGACCACTCTTCAATTATGTCATTTCCAGTTTATTCTCCTTTCCAAACATAGTTTCAGGGTACATCTATGGGTGGCTGTTTCAACAGTCCCTGAGTTTGCTCAGATCTTACTTATCTTAGTGGTAGAGATTAAATTTGCCTTCCTCCACAAAGCCCTTCTTGGCTGCCTCAACTTGTAAAGTTGGCTGCTGTTCTCTGCTACCCACACCCTCAGCCTTGCATGCCCGTACCTCTTTCTTCAATAGCTGCCAAGGCTGTCAAACATTTACCTAATGTTGCAAATGTACTGCCACAGATTTGTGGCCCCAAGACATGCAGCAAAAAGGGGAGAGAAATCAACACAGGGGTAGTAACAATCTGGGAGGGGAAGCTCATGGGGGTCACTTAGTACCTGCAGGATGATGGGGTGTGCATTGACAGCCAGTGTGTAGAGGAGACGCAGCTTGTCACGGTCAGTGAAGTGGTCCATGAAGATGCTGCCAGCATCAACTACTTCAGCATATCGTCGAACCACACGGTCCAAGAGTCTTTGTGAAGGGCAGTGCAGGAAGGGACTGGGCAGGCCCTGGTGACACAGAGAGAGATCCAGGATGCAGAGGTGTTGCTGAATTTTTGTAAGTGATTCAGACACTGGAATGGGGGCCCAGATGAGTAGTAGAGGAGAAACCCATGGATGGTTGAGGACGATGCTGAGCAAGAGGATGAAAACCCCTGGGTGGGGCACAGGGAATGGACACTCCTGTAGGTTGGGGCAGGAGAAGGGATAGTGGGCTGTGGAGGAATGGGGCATTAGGAACATGGAGGCTGGCTCTGATCCTTTGAAAGTTTGAAGCTTACTTTTTCTTCTTACACAGCAAGGATAGCTTCAAAAGAGAGTAGTCCTAGCCCTACTGCTGTCCATGTGCTTCGAGAGCAAGCTTTTTTCCCATGGATGCCTCCTTACTGATGTAGGATAAGGCTGTCTTTGCCTTAATGAGGCAGTTGGTAAAGTAAGCTCATTATCAAGATTTCCCCTGATGATTTAGATTTGGAGATTCATCTGAGAAAGAGGATAGAGCTATGAGGAAAGCAACAGATGCTATAAACCATAGTGACTGGGAATTAAAGAAAATTCAGAGAACAACAACAACAACAACAACAACAACAACAACAGCAACAACAGCAACAACAACAGCAAACCCACAATTACTGCATTCCAGAGCTCAGGCCTATAAGCTGCCATGTTAAATTCTGAGTCAGGGATGGTTCTATGATTGGAACTTTAATTCCCACAGTCATATGTTAATGGTATTTGGAGGTAGAATCTTCGGGTGGTAATTAGGATTGGGTGAAGCCAAGAGGGTATCCTGATCATGATATTAGTGGCCTTTTAAGAAGAGGAAAAGAGGGACTCAGTGTTTAATATCACTGACTGCTCTTCTAGAGGTCCTGAGTTCAATTTCCAGCAGCCACATGGTAGCTCACAACCTTCTATAATGGGAGCCAATGCTTTCTTCTGGTGTGTCTGAAGACAGCGACATTATGCTCATGAAATAAATAAATATTAAAAGAAAAAGAAGAAGAAAAGAGACCTAAGCTAGCACACTTGCTCTGTCACAGCATGTGATGCCTCTGTCATGATACAGCATGAAAGCCCATACCATATATGCTAGTATCAAATTCTTGGACTTCCTTTAGTGAAACAAATAGCTAGTCTTTAAAAATTGGCCTGTGATATTCATTTATCACAATAGAAAACAGATTAAGATGGCATCATTACAAATTCCTTTTCTAGAAAGTGGACTCACTGAGCCTTTGTTCCTTGCTCCAGGGAAGTCAAGCAACTTTACCAACACAGGGCCTTACTGAAGCACTAAAGGAAAGGCATGAGTGAGAATAGGGACTCCTGAACCCCTTGAAACTTAACCTTTGCCTCAAGAAGATAATGGTGTCATTTTCTCATATCGCAGGAATGAACCTTAATTTTTTTTAAAGCATTCAGCATCCTGGGTCCCCCAAAACCATATTATGTTAAAGCTAATTTATATATCAATCACCTAAGATGTTCTGAGTGACTTTTGTTGCTTCCAAAAGCAAATATTGTTCAAAAGGTAAAGATTTATCACTGCTGAACACATCTGAACACTTGATCTACTGGAACTACAAATCTGTGAAAGAAAAGAACTTTAGTTGTTCTTAGAAAGAAAATCTTATTTTTAGAAAGAAAAGGAGCAGAAGAATGACTTTCACCCTAAGGTTGGAAGTTGGCTTTTCTCAGTAAGGTCACCTCCAACAACTAGGCATAGAATGTTGAATGAAATGTCCAACAAATGACATTTTACTCTGCTGAACATAGCTGCTCTAAAGCTCTCTTAACTCCCAGAGGGAGAAGAGAAAAACTTTAATTTTAATATACCTATTTACAGTTATACACTTGAACACCTTTGATTTGATTTTGCTGTTAAGTATGCTTATAAAATAGAGCTGAGTAATTATGCATCACAGTTAATTGATAGACTTTCATTAAGACAATGACAATTTAATAATTGTCTCAATTGGTATGGATAGTTAAACCTTCTTTTATTTAAAGCAGGACATTCCTGTTCTGTTTTATTGAGAAAACAACTGACAGTTTTATGCCTACTCTAATTTTGTGCTTTTGTGGGGGGGTTGTGCTGAGATAGGGTTTTCTCTGTATAACATTCATAGCTGTCCTGGAACTTGCTTTGTAGACTAGGCTGGCCTCGAACTCACAGAGATCCACCTGCCTCTGTCTCTGCCTCCTGAGTGCTGGGATTAAAGGCATGTGCTACCACCTCCTGGCTAATTTTGTTCTTAGTAATTTTGGGCTATTTCTTTCCTCTAAACTGCCAACACAACATGGAGTATTTTGATGTGTCAGTTTCCATCTAAACTATTTTTTAGTATAGTGATGCTTTTGAAGTAACCACATGGATGACTTTAAATGGTCAAAAAAATCAATAACAACCTTGTTACTGTCAGACAGGTGACTCTATAGGCAGAGCTCATATTCCTAGCTCACTGCTACATGTATTAGAGGAGGGAGAAGCTATAAATCATTTCAATTTTGCTTTAAAACCCGTAAGTTAGGGCAGGCTTATGATAGGTCTCTTTCCCCTTAGGAAGTTGTCGTCTGCTACCTAGGCTGATCAACCCAGATTCCTTGAAATTAAATCACTGGTACTAAGTCAACTACAAAGGATAGAGGCAGAAGAGAAAATGAGCACAGGGTGAGTGTCAAATTTGGAGTTTGTTGGAATCTAGGATGGAATAAGGACATTGGAAGAAGGAAGATTCACTCTTCTTCACCTGTTTGCATTTACTTGCCAGCACATCTGTTGGAATCTACTTCTACAGAAGACCAGCTAAAACTACTAGCCTTGTGGGAATGAGCAACTACTAGATCCTTGAACTTCCCATTCACATTTGACCATTGTTGGGGTAGTTGGATTACAAACTTCTTTTTTTAGACCTGGGAATGCCTGCAACTAAAAGTTGCAGTGGGGAGTTACAGGAGATGGTAGACAGAGAAAGACAAAGGGAGAGTAATTGGAAGGAAGATGGAGCAGAAGCACATGACATGGAGAAACTACTTCACCATATGCAAAACCACAGTGAGTATTCAGAGAAAGTGAAATATCGTATGCTGTGATTTCATCTTTGGAAGGGAGAGTGCCAGTGGTCAAAAGTATACAAAGTTCTGCCAGTAGGAAAAATGGTGGCAGAGGGGAAATCCAACTGTATCTTCAATATGTGACTTAGAAATAGCTCATGTGAAATGTGGAGCAGCCAGAGCCATGCAGCCAGGGACATGATCCTTCCAGTTTCCATCTGCCTCACAGGGATGACCCTGTGCCATAGCTATCTGTACCCTAATGTCGCCAGGAAAGAGCGTATCTCCCAAGAGTGCTGATATACATAAGACCACAGGCTCACAGGCAAACAGGCTCACAGGCTCACATGAGGGACAAGCTCCAGTCAGAGATAGCAAGACCAGCAAATACCAGAAATAAGCAGATGGCAAAAGGCAAGCTGAAGAACATAAGCAATCAGGGTTGGGGATTTAGTTCAGTGGTAGAGCGCTTGCCTAGGAAGCGCAAAGGCCCTGGGTTCGATCGCCAGCTCGGAAAAAAGAACCAAAAAAAAAAAAAAAAAAAAGAACATAAGCAATAGAAACCATGGTTGCTTGGTATAATCAGAACCCTGTTCTCTCACCATAGCAAGCCCTGGATATCCCAGCACACTGGAAAAGCAAGATTATGATTTAAAGTCACATCTTATGATAATGATAGAGGACTTTAAGAAGGCCATAAATAACTCCCTGAAAGAAATACAGGATAACACAGTAAACAGGTTGAAGTTCTTAAAGAGGAGACACATAAGTCCCTTAAAGAAATAGAGGAAAACACAACCAAACAGGTGAAGGAATTGAACAAAATAATCCAGGATCTAAAAATGGAAATAGAACCAATAAAGAAATCGCAAAGGAAGACAACCCTGGATATAGGAAACCTAGAAAGAGATCAGGAGTCATAGATGCAAACATCACCAACAGAATACAAGAGTTAGAAGAGAGAATCTCCGGTGTAGAAGATACCATAGAAAACATTGACACAATAGTCAAAGAAAATGTAAAAATGCAAAAAGCTCCTAACTCAAAATATCCAGGAAATCCAGGACAAAATGAAAAGACTAAACCTAAGGATAAGAGATACAGAAGAGAGTGAAGATTTCTAACTCAAAGGCCAGGAAATATCTTCAACAAAATTATAGAAGAAAACTTCCCTAACCTAAAGAAAGTGATGCCTATTAATATACAAGAATCCTACAGAACCTCAAATAGATTAGACCAGAAAAGAAATTCCTCCCATCACATAAAAGTCAAAATACCAAATGCATAAAACAAAGAAAGAATATTAAAAGTAGTAAGGGAAAAAGATCAAGTAACATATAAAGGCAGACCTATCAGATTACACCGGGCTTCTCACCAGAGACTATGAAAGCCAGAAAATCCTGGGCAGATGTCATACAGACCCCAAGAGAACACAAATGCCAGCCAAAGCTAATATACACAGCAAAACTCTCAAATATCATACACAGAGAAACCAAGATATTCCATAACAAAACCAAATATAAACAATATTATTACCACAAATAGATGAAAAACTCCAATACAAGGAGGGAAACTACACCATAAAAAAGCAAGAAAGTAATCTTCTTTAAACAAACCTAAAAGAAGATAGCCACAGAAACATAATTCTACCTCTACCAACAAAAAATAATAGGAAACAAGCATTGGTCACTAATATCTCTCAACATCAATGGACCTCAATTCCCCAATAAAAAGACATAGACTAAAAGACTGGATACATATACAAGACTCAGCATTTTGCTGCATACAGGAAATGCACCTCAGTTTCAAAGACGGACACTTCCTCAGAGTAAAAGGCTGGAAAAACATTTTCCAAGCAAATGGTTCCAAGAAACAAGTTGGAGTAGTCATTTTAATATCAAATAAGAGCAACTTTCAACCAAACATTGTAAAAAAAGACAAGAAAGGACACTTCATACTCATCAAAGAAAAATTTACCAAGATGAACTTTCAATTCTGAAGATCTATACCCCAAATGCTAGGGCACTACAGATGGGGAAAAGATCTTTAGCAACTCTACATCTGATATAGGGCTAATATCTAATATATGCAAAGAACTCAAGAAATTAGACTCCAGAGAACCAAATAACCCTGTTAAAAATGGGGTATAGAACTAAATAAGAGTTTTCAACTGAGGAATATTTAATGGCTGAGAAGCACCTAAAGAAATGTTCAATATCCTTAGTCATCAGGGAAATGAAAATCAAAACAGCCCAGGGATTCCACTTCATATCAGTCAGAACGACTAAAATCAAAAACTCAGGTGATGGCAGATGCTGGTGAGGACGTGGAGAAAGAGGAACAGTCCTCCATTGTTGGTGGGTTTGCAAGCTGGTAGACGCACTCTGGAAATCAGTCTGCTGGTTCCTCAGAAAACTGGACATAGTACTACCTGAAGACCCAGCTATACCATTCCTGGGCATATACCCAAAAGATGCTCCAATAAATAACAAGGGCATATGCTCCACTCTGTTCATAGTAGCCTTATTTATAATAGCCAGAAGCTGGGAAGAACCCAAATGCCCTTCAACAGAGGAATGGATACAGAAAATGTGGTACATTTACACAATGGAGTACTACTCAGCTATTAAAAACTACATGAAATTCTTAGGCAAATTGATTGAACTAGAAAATATCATCCTGAGTGAGGTAACCCAACACGAAAGAACACATAAACACTAATAAGTGGATATTAGCCCAAAAGCTCAGAATACCCATGATACAACTCATAGATCATATGAAATTGAAGAAGAATGAAGACCAAAGTATGGATACTTCAGTACTGCTTAGAAGGAAGAACAAAATAATCACAGGAGGTAGAGGGTGGGAGGGACTTGAGAGGAAGAGTGGAAGGGGAGGGGAAAAGGGGAACAGGATCAGGTATGGTTGGAAATGGAGTAGATGTATAGAAGGTCAGGAAATTGAACAGAGATGTGTAGCAATAGGGGATGGGAAACTGGGGGTATCCATCATAAAGTTACAGATTCCTGACTTCGAGAGGCTCCCAGGACCCAACAGGGATGGCTTTAGCTGAAATACTCAACAAAGGAGAAAGAGAACCATATCCAGAGGTTAGGCATAGCCCCCAGTTGAGGGATGGAGCCATACACCTATCTCAAAAATTTTAACCCAGAGTTGCTTCTGTGTAAAGGAAGTAGAGGACAAAGAGTAAAGGAGAGACTGAAGGAAAGGCCATCCAGAGACTGCCCCACCTGGGGATCCATTCAATATGCAGCCCCCAAACCGAGACACTATTGCCAAGAAGTGTTTGCTGACAGGAACCTGATATGGATGTCTCCTCAGAGACTCCACCAGAGTCTTACCAACACAGATGTGGATGCTTGCAGCCAACCATCAGACTGAGCATGGGGACATCAATGGCAGAGTTAGGGGAAGGACTGAAGGAGCTGCCAGGGTTTGCAAGCCCATAGGAAGAACAATACTAACTAACCAGACACCCCAGACCTCCTAGGGACTAAACCACCAAACAAAGAATACACAAGGAGGGACCATGGCTCCAGCTGCATATGTAGCAGAGGATGGCCTTATCTGGCATCAGTGGGAGGGGAGGCCCTTGGTCCTGTGAAGGCTTGATGCCCCAGTGTAGGAGAATGCTATGGTGGTGAGGTGGGAGTCAGGGGGTGGTTGGGGGAATACCCTCGTAGAAACAGGGGGACTGGATAGTGGGTTTGTGGAGGGGAAACCACCAAGGGGGATATACTTGAAATGTAAATAAATAAAATAACCAATAAATAATTTTTTAAAAAATTGCAGTTTGTCTTAGATTATGTTAGAGTGGATAGCATACCCAGGAGAGTTGAGTGGACATTAAAGCTGCATTCAATTACCTGGATGACTTGGTGGGATGGGGTAAATAATATGGAAGGTATTGCTTGCACAAGTCTCTCAAAGACCCAGTTTCTATGTAAGAGAGGTCCTCTCACTTCTGATGACATCTTCTCCTTAGGCAGCCTTTCTGTTTGTTTAGATTCTTGGTGCTTTGCAGAGACTCTAAGTTGAACCCTGATGGAGTGTTCTGTGAGAAGCAGGGGGTTAAGATTTTGTTCCATTTTGGTTGCTTGTGAGGGTTCCTAGGAGTGGAGTAATGAGACACTCGTGTGTGGAGTTGCATGGGTAGCTGTATCCTTTCTACAGTAATAGCCTCTACTACAGTCTTCTAACACAAGCTGACTACCTAGTTCCTGTTATTCAACCTTGTACTCCAGTGATCTGAGGAGGGATTTCTGCTTGGTTGTGTAGACAGCACTCACTCAAGCTAGGCTTTCTAGAATGCAGGATGATGAAATAGTTGCAAGCACATCATTTACAGTCAAGCTGCTGGCATTTGAATCCCACATCTGTCACTTAGAGTTCTAGTTACGGTTTCCATTGTTGTTAAGAGACACCATGACCAAGGCAACTCTTATAAGAGCAACATTTAATTGGAGCCAGCTTACAAGCTCAGAGTTTCAGTCCATTACCATCAAGGTGGGAGCATGGCAGCATCTAGGCAGGCATGGTGCAGAAGGAGCTGAGAGTACTACATTTTCATTCAAAGGCAGGCTGGAGATGACTGGCTTCCAGGCAACTAGAAGAAGGGTCTCAAAGCCCACCCCCACGAAGACACACTTTCTCCAACGTGGCCATATTCTACTTTAACAAGGCCACACTTCCTAACCTCCCTGGGGCAAGAGTATTCAAACTATCACACTTAAGGACTGCAATAACTGGGAGAATTTCTTTATTTTACTGAGGAATGCTTATTAAAGAGATCATGCGTCTTTTGAGCCAGGATGCATTTTTGAGAATGAAAGAGATTATTTCAAAAGTTTGATTAATTAAAAAATATCAGTATCATACTTGCATACAATGCATTGTGATTACATTCACCCCTTTCACTACGCTCTCTCCTCCTTCTTCTATTTTGTTGAGACCTTCTTTCCAATCAGTCTTCCTTTACCTTTATGTCCTTCCTTTTTTTCCCCCCTGCCCATGTCATCAGTCACAGCTGCTGTGTGTTCATGATTACAGGTCTGTGGCAAATCCAAAAGATAGTGCTCCACTGCACTCCTCCCAGTTAGTTCTCACATTTCCCTCTACTCCCTCATCCTCAGTGTTCCCTGCATTTTAAAGGGAGAGTGTTCCTTTTTTATTCAAGCATCCAGCAGTCACATATTCTCAGCACTTTGACCAGTTATGGGTCCCTGCTTTGGTCATCACCTACTCCAAAAGAGGCTTCTCTGACCAGAACTAGCTGCACTAGTCTTTTGGTATAAGCATAAATATTTACAAAGCAGTTTAACTACATTTCTACTTAGCAAAATATCAGTAGTAGATTATACCATAGGGCTGTGACCACTCTAGTCAGATTTTGGCTAAGTTTACAGTGCCAGACACGTATTTCTTCCTAAAAAATGGGCCTCAGAGCTAGTCAGGAAATGGTTGGTTAGTCCCAGAGCATCTATGCCACTGTTGCACCATTGTCCATATCTTAATAGCCAGTACAGCATTTTAGCATACATGGTCCATAGACAGGTATGATTGTTGATGATGATTATTACCCAATAGACTACACTGCATCTTCCAGTGCTGTGAATATTAGCTAACGAGGAAGAATCTTCTATCTCAGTTCCAGCTTGGTTTGTCTGTGTTCTATATCCAGAATGTGTGGTGTCTTTGGCAAGTGGGTCTTATGGTCTAGTTCTAGTGGGCAACGAAGGGCAATGGTGTTGCCTCTATTGTTTTGGGATGCTTTAGGGACTAACTAGCTGGCTTACACCTCATAGAGAAGTCCTATAACTGCTACTGGTATTTTGGTTTCTAAAGTATGGCTTCTGGAACTGGACATGGTAGCACAAGACTAGACCTTAGGAGGCAGAAGGATGTGGATCCCTGAGTTTGAGGACAGCCTGGTCTACAGAACAAATTCCAGAGCAGTCAGGAATACACGGAGAAACTGTCTGGAAAAATAGAAAAAGAAAGAGAGAAAAAATATAAGAAAAGAAAAGACAAGGCAGACCATGGGCTTCAGGGATCCGTGTTAAGCTGTGTGGTAGTTTCAGTAAAAACAGTCCCTCATATACTCGTATGCTTAAATACTCCATCCCCAGTTGAGAAACTATTTGGGAAAGAGTAGGAAATATGGCCTAATTGGAGGAAGTGTGTCACTGGGTGTGGGTTTGAAGTTTCAAGAGGCTCATGCCATTCTCAATGAGGTGTCTACTTCCTTATTGCAGTTTGAGGTGTGAGCTCTCAGGTGTTCTGGTTGCTATGCCTTTGTTCCACCCTCATGGACACTAGTGCTCTGAAGCTCTAAGCTCAATTAAGTGCTTTCTTATATAAATTGCCTTGGACATGGTGTCTGGTCACAGGATCAGAAAAATAACTAATGCAATATGAGCTACACATGAGAGAGAGAGAGAGAGAGAGAGAGAGAGAGAGAGAGAGAGAGAGAGAGAGAGAGAGAGAGAGAGGAGAGACAGACAGACAGACAGACAGACAGATGACAAGGATAATTTATATAAGAAAGACTTTTATTTTGCTTAAGGTTCTAGAGGGACATATGCCCATAATGGTGAAAAATAATACATAGCAACACTAGCAGGAAGCTGGGAGATCACGTCCTCACCAGTACACAGGCCACACAGATAGCCAGCAGGAAGTGGGGCCAGGCTATAAATCCTCAACCCATTTTCAGTGGCACTACCTCTGAAAGGTCCCATAGCCTGTCCATATACTGCCACCAACTGGGGATCAGGTGTTCAAGTACATATGTATTGCTCATTCAAACCTCCACAGTTAGCATATAAAGTAGTAGGTTTGTGACTTTTCCATACATTCTTAGTTTTAGTTTACCATCTTTGAATCCCAACATTTCTCTTATCCTCCTCCTTTTGTCCTTTATATCTTACCTCTCCCAGGATTCTTCCCTTATACTTTCACATTATATGCATTTTACTGACCTCTCCTTCAGGCATCTTCCTCTCATCCACATGAAAAAGATGATTTTAACAATGAAATCAATACAGTAGGCATACATTGAGGCCACTTCAGACAAGCCTAAACAGATAGTTCCCTGCTCACAAGTGTGTTGAAAGGTCAACTGTGTAGAAAGCTAGTAGGTATTATGTCCATTGATTTTATGAAAATAAAAGCAGTAGTGAGTATTATTGAATGCTTGTTCTGTGCTGGGTATATGTTGCTGTGTTAATTTTTATAATTTCAGGGCAACAGACTCGGTGGAAACTCACAGTTACCAAGGAGTTGAGAGACACATTGAGAATTTTGTATATGATGATAGAGCCAGAATTCTAACCCAGGCTTGCCTGAGTACCATACCATATTTCTTCTTTGTATTAAATCTTCAGTTTTCTTGTTATACCTTCTCTCTCTAGTACTGTCAGGCAATCCAGATATCAAATGCAGGAAGTGGATTTCCTTTGCCTTGGTTTCTCCAGAATGGTTCCTCCCAGGCCTTGGAGCCTTTGGCTCTTCTCTCCCTTCTTTCTCTATCAGTTGGGTGAGCCTGACCTACTACTCCCAGGCAGCCTCTCTAACCCTTCTCTGAGTCCTTTCATACTCCACCAGCATACCATATTTAGGTTTCTTTATGGAAAGATCCCACTGTTCTCAAGCTACTTTTCTTTCTATCTACAAATTCTCAGAATCTGCTGAGATCTTCTGAACAAGCATCGCTGGGGCTAGAACCCAGCTATATATATGGTAAGAATCCCTTCAGACTTCCTAATGCATGTTGGCAGCTGAGAACCACTCCCAACCAATGACCATTACGAGTTGCTACCTAATTTGTTCGCCTGAAATTAGAAAAATTAACACAGCAACATATACCTAACACAGAATAAGCATTTAGTAATATTAGCTACCTGCTCCCAGCTCCAGTCTGGCCATCACAATGCTTGCCACTGACAATAGGTCAATGTCCCACAACCACACCTTATTTTCCCTTTATGTTGCATACAGAAGAGCCATGACCTTTTTCTCCACCTCATTCTTCCTCTTCAGGCCATATCTCCAATTGGCTTCCTGGCCCTTACAGCACCCAGGTTCTTTGCTCTTGCTTCCTGTGTTTCACAGGTCTTAGGTTACATTTTCATCACCTCTCTCTTCAGTTCTTTGGTGCCTTGTTGAGTTTGAGATCCATGGACAAGGGGATGAGGTGCATATTTACATACCAAAGCAGACCTGACCTTCAGGTTCTCCCAGTATCTGGCATACAATGCCTTTTACCTTGATCTTTCCAGCCCAGGGGCTGGGTGGCCCTTCCTCCAGAGGCTTTTTCCTAATCCACACATTTTGGTCTCTCTGCTTCCCTGTTTTCCTTCTTTTTGTGTGTGTGCTTTCTCTCTTTCTCTTCCTACTCTCTCTGTCTCCCTCCCCATGGTGACTTCCTTGTCTCCTTCCTTGGGGTCAGTGGACTTGCCTGCACGAGAGCTTGAAGGTATAATTCACCATTGCAGCAAAGGCATGGCATCAGGATCATGAAGCAAATGGCTATGTTGCATCTGCTGTCAGGATGCAAAGAGAGACGAATGCTGGTACTTAGCTCAACATCACCACTGCTGCGGCTGCAGCTGCCGCCTTCTCCTTCTCCTTCTCCTTCTCCTTCTCCTTCTCCTTCTCCTTCTCCTTCTCCTTCTCCTTCTCCTTCTCCTTCTCCTCCTTCTCCTTCTCCTCCTCCCCCTCTTTCTTCTTCTTCTTCCTCCTCCTCCTCATCTTCTTCCTCCTTCTCTTCCTCCTTTTCTTCCTCTTCCTCCTCTGCTTCTTCCTTTTCCTCTTCCTCTTCTTCTCTTCTCTTCCTTCTCTTCTTCTCTTTTCCTCCTCTTCTCCTTCTCTTTCTCCTCCTTTCTTTTTTCTTTAGTCTGTGTTTCCAGTCCATGCAATGATGCTACCATATTCAGGGTAGATCTTTACTCTTCCACTGAACTTTTCTGGAAACAACCTTATAGTCGTTACTAGACATGTGTCTCTTAGCTGATTCTGAATCTAGTCAAATTAACAAACAAGACCAAAGATAATTCTAACTCCTTTTTTGACTTTAAATTGTCTGAGCCTACTTTTTGATCCTTGTAAATAACCTAACCCTAACCTTAACCCTGAAAAGCTGAATGTGGTATCACACTCTTCTAATCCCAGCATGGGGAAGGCTGAAGTAGGAAGACCAAGTTCTAGGTTACTATGGGCTGCAGAGTTAGATCCCATTCAAACCCACCAGCACCATTACTATCATCACAAGCAGTAGCACCACATGAATAGTTTAGCAGATTTGCCTCATCATTTGAAGTAGAGGACCATCTTAGCTTAACATCCTATACTGCCATGCTTAGTGTCTATGTAGCCATAGCTCTAGTTAGGCTCCTTCCTTTAGGTTCCATGTCTCTTGTTGACAAACAGCTGATATCCAAAATCTCACCTGGTAGTGCTTACAGGGTTACCAACATCTTGAACTACCTGGCAGATGGAAGTCTGACCTGGTTTTCCTCTCCTGATGGAGACTTCTTTTCTTTCCTCCCACTTCCAGTCTTGCATCTTCCTCTATCCCAGGGCCCCTGGAGCTTTGCCAATAAAATGTTTGTGGGTTGGTAAAGTATTTTCACTGTGTCAGATGAAATCATCACTGTGGCAGGCAAAGCAGCTGACAGCTGGGGCAGTCAGGGCAGTTGATGCAGAGCAAAACACATTATTTAATGGTCTGTCACTCTGATTCAAGTATGCTAAGGTGGATTGCAATTTTCCACTGGGCCACTTTTTTCTATGGGTTACTGGTTCTAGTTTCTACTTCTTTTTCTAATTAGAAAAGGAAACTAAGCATGTCTGACAACTCTGCTCCAGAAGGATCTGAGAATTTTGATTGGAAAAAAAAGTACTCTTGCTGGCCTAGGAAAGTAGCTGCTAGGCTTTTTCTCTACCCTCTCTCTGAGCCTCTCTGGCGAGACTGTACCATGTGTATCAGGCAGGGTTCAAACAGAGGTAGAATTATGGAACTTTTCCTGTTGGTGTTTTTCCTGTTGATACTTGGGGGCTTTGCACCTGCTGATCAAGTGTTCTATTTCTGAGCTATAGCTCCGGCCATTGTATCTTCTTTTTCATTTTCTATCTTAACTCTGTGTTCCCACTTGTTAGTGTACCCTAGGTAGCTTCATAGGGCACCATCTACTATGTCTTTTTATGGTGGAAGGAAGTGCTGTGGGCAGAAAAAAGCAAGCAGCTTCCTGGGCATGAGATAGCAGCTCCAGAAACAATGGCAAGAGAGGTCACAGAGCCAGGAACAGGCTCAGCTAAGCTCTCCTTTCTCCCAGCCCTGAAAAGGAAGTGTTATCAGTCCAAACTCACTGTGATTGTCTCTAGGCTCAACTCTAGGCATTGCATTTTAGATATAATCAGAAAGAATTAGAAAAATTTTCCTCCAACCAAAAAAGACCACTCTAATCACACACATGTGTTAGAAAAATTGCAAAAGCTCCCTCTGAGGGTGCAGCTAGTCATTCATTCAACAAAACTTTGTTAAAATTTATTTAATTCTCTTATATAAAGTAGGGAATCATAAAAATAAATAGCAGAGCGTACCTACCTCTAACCAGCTGGTACTTTTTTGAACCAGAGTAACATGTCTACCACAAAGTTTCCTATGGGACAGAATGTAACAAATGTTATAGGAGGGGTAAATCATGTGCAGATCAATAGGAGAGTGTGGCTAGATGTCACAGAGGTTGTGATATGTACCTGGTCTTGAAGATCAAGTAAGATTTGGGTAGATGGATGTCTAATGTCAATGCATTTCCTGCTGAAGCATTCAGAATTGAACAAAGATGAAAATTAAAGATCAACTCTGGCCTAGAAGATACAGACATAGAGTCACCGAGGGAGAAGACAGGTAAAGCAAGCTGGGGAAAAAATAGCTAGTCATTTGAATGTTTTATTTAGTACTTTAGATTTGGTTTAGTAGTTAATGTACATAATATTAGAGTCAAAGGTCATGGCTTATGAAGTTGCTATGAGCATGCTTTGAAACTTGTAGTGGGCAGGGAGCAGCAAGATGGCTCAATACTTGCTGTGTTTGATGTCTGGGACCCACATGGTAGAGAGTAAGCAATGTTTAAGACTGTCATTTCTGGAGTCAAGTGATAGACCTGGATTCAAATCCAAGTTCCAAAATTTACTAGCTGGGTAGGTTGTAAACACACATCTTAGATTCCCCACCTACAAAATGGGAACAAGAAGGTATAAGGTGTCAAAGATCAGCTATCACCACTGTGTATGAAGGGTGCTTGGCTAAGAGAAAATAGTATGTGGGAGCTTTGAAAAGGAAATTTGCCTTAAGCACATAAAAAGAGAGATAAAGCCTTTGCACAATATGTTCTTCAAAATGTGATTTTGATAAGTGAAATAAATAAACCAATAACAGCATTTGACAATAGTAAATTAAGCTGTGTTATATCAACATGATGAGATGCTTCTTATCACTCCAATAGTAACGGCAATAGTATGGAGTATGCAATAAAGCCATAGGGAATATTACATACAAAACTCTGCAGCCATGTTAAATATATCTAGAAAATATAGATGGAAGAACTTTAATATGTTCACATTCATTGCCTCTGTTATATCTGGACATTTGCCTCCTCATCTTTCTTTTTCTTTTTTCTTTTTCTTTTTTTTTTTTTTATTAACTTGAGTATTTCTTATTTACTTTTATAGTGTTATTCCCTTTTCCGGTTTTCGGCCAACATCCCCTAACCCCTCCCCTCCCTTCTTTATGGGTGTTCCCCATTCTCCCCCATTGCCGCCCCCCCAACAGTCTAGTTCACTGGGGGTTCAGTAAAGCAGGACCAAGGGGCTTCCCTTTCCACTGGTGATCTTACAAGGATATTCATTGCTACCTATGAGGTCAGAGTCCAGGGTCAGTCCATGTATAGTCTTTAGGTAGTGGCTTAGTCCCTGGAAGCTCTAGTTGCTTGGCATCATTGTTCATAAGGGGTCTCGAGCCCCTTCAAGCTCTTCCAGTTCTTTCTCTGATTCCTTCAACTGGGGTCCTGTTCTCAGTTCAGTGGTTTGCTGCTGGCATTCGCCTCTGTATTTGCTGTATACTGGCTGTGTCTCTCAGAGCGATCTACATCCGGCTCCTGTCTGCCTGCACTTTGCTTCTTCCATCTTGTCTAATTGGGTGGCTGTATATGTATGGGCCACATGTGGGGCAGGCTCTGAATGGGTGTTCCTTCTGTGTCTGTTTTAATCTTTGCCTCTCTATTCCCTGCCAAGGGTATTCTTGTTCCCCTTTTAAAGAAGGAGTGAAGCATTCACATTTTGATCATCCGTCTTGAAACTCAGGGCTTTTTACACACTAAACTAGCACTCTATCATTGATCTGCATCCACAATCCTGATTTTTTAGAACTATATATGGACTATAAATTTTTATAATGAATACAGCTTTTCCTCAGTATCTATGGAGGATTAGGAACTGTACTACCCTATAGGTACCACAAGTCTCTTGTGTAAAATGACAAAGAATTTATGAAGAACCTAGGCTATATATCCTTCTCTAGATACTAAACAACCTCTAAATAATTTTGTTAGTGGTTTAAATTGAAAATGTTCCCCGTGGGCTTATGTTTTGAAGGTTTGTTCCACCCCAGGTGGTAGCACTATACTGAAGTGTGTGGTGTGTGTGTGTGTGTGTGTGTGTGTGTGTGTGTGTGTGTGTGTGTGTGTGTGTGTGTAAAACTTCTAAAAGATGAGACCTGGCTGGCAGGTCACTATGGGTAGGACATTGAAGGTTAAAGTGTGATTCCTGGTTCCCAGTTTCTGGCTGTGTACTTCTTGGTTTGTCTTTCTACCTTACAGTGAATAGAGACTGAGGGTATGGAGGATCATTTGGTTGGAAGATGCTTCTAAATCCTGGCAGGCATGTGCAGAAATAAAGAGATCAATAAGAAATTATTTAGAATATACATATATGATAAATAAATTATATTCAGGACATAAATATGTAACTTGTGAAAATCAATAACAAACACAGAAAACTGTACAAAATGGACATATTTAAGTACCTTTTCAAAGATCAAAGAAACCAATAAATATGCAAGAAAGGGCCACATATCCAGCGTCATCAGAAAAATGAAAGTGAGTTCATGTAAAAGACTGCTAGACACCTACTAAAATGCCTGACGTTCCAAATTATAAATAGTGCTGATACAGATAGGAATCAACAGTCAGTACTCTCTTTTTTTGTTGTATATAGGCAGAAGCATATATTTCATACTGTGAATAGGAAAACTATTTGGTAGTCCTTTTAGACTCTGTCCATATGTAATGTTATGACCCAGAAAATTCACTTCAACATGCTTGTGTTCAACTGTAGGCACATGTAAGAATGTTGGCATCAATTCCAATTCACAATAGCCCAAACTAAATATAACTTAGATGTTCATCAATAGCTGAATATATAACCTGTATCACTGGAAGTAAATTATTGTAATTTAAGGAAAATTCTTTTGATCCTTAAAGTAAAATGAATAAATACCATGACTTGATGATATTCTAACTTTCTAATACTGTACTGTTCCATTTAAATGGAGTTCACAAATGGGCAAAAATCATCGAAGGTGATTCAGTTCATAATAGTGAGCACATTGAGGGGGAGACAGGGTGAGCTACTGCTTCAATTTGGCTGGGATTGTGAGGTTTTCTGGGATAACTCATTTGGATTTTCATTCCAAAAATCAAATAGATCTGAGGAAATTGGAATGGTTTGTTATCCTAGGAAGGAACTTTTTTTTTGAAAGTGACATGAAAAAGCCTTTGGAGGTGCCAGAAACATCTTGTTGTGGGTGGTATCTCTAAGTGTACCCACATGTTAAATTTTACCCAATATACTTAAGATTCATGTATATTATTTATACTTTCATTAGAAGTCTTTAAAAATAGCTATTTTCCCTGAATAGTGATGCATGGTGATGCATGCTTGAAATCCCAGCACTAAGGAGGCCAAAGTAGAAAGATCATGAA
Organism: Rattus rattus; assembly: GCF_011064425.1. NCBI lineage: Eukaryota > Metazoa > Chordata > Mammalia > Rodentia > Muridae > Rattus > Rattus rattus. The sequence continues at coordinate 2,022,374 of NC_046172.1, read as the reverse complement.
TTTAAGACTAGCCTGAGATACATAGCAAGACCTTGTCCTAACCAAACCAAACCAATTAACCAGCCGCCAACCAACCAACCAATCATCCAACTAGCTAACCAACCAGGCAACCAACCACCAACCAACCAACTACCAACCAACCAACAACCAAACAAACAAACAACCAAAACCAACGAATCAAACAAACAAACAAAAAGCAAATCTCAAAACAAACAACCTAAATAATTGACATTGTACAGGGGTTTTATAAAAAACAGAAAGCAAAGGCTTGTTTAGTAAGGTCATGGGAAGAATTTTGATAGCAAACAAAATGAAGTCTTTGCTTTTGTTTAAAGTTTGACTGACTTCTTTGCCAGATGATGAGACTTTGATCTGAAATAGCATGGAACAAAGTAGCCTGAGCAGGAATGGAAGACCAGCTGCACCAAACTGGATTGTACTATTCTGATAAAGTTCCCTGGCACAAAGGCCCACAGAGACTTGCAGACATATTTCTGAACCATAGGCAGTGGATACAAAGATCAGAAAAATACTCAAACACTTGTTTTTGATATTCAGAAGGAGCAAGGGGTGAATTAGAGAAATTGGTGAGTAATGGACTAATCCTGGATCATGGTAAATATCCTAAAATGAGATGTAGAAGCTTCTGGGGTGACAATTGATATTATGGAGTTACAGAGAATTCTGTTAATCAAATAATTTCTGACTGACATTTTTCTTGAAATGGCTATTTGATATTTTTAATCTTATAAATAGAATACATGAATGTAGTGAGATACTCATCAGTGATTCTTATTATAACACTAAAGATTTTGGCTGCAAAACCAAAGATAATTAATAATAATTTACTAACTGGGTTTGTCTAAAAGGTAGTAGATGAATTTTCATGGAAATTAAGGCCTTTTGTTTGGGTGTGTCCTGTGTAACAACTTTATTAACAATAGTATATAACTAAGTTTTTGTTAATTAAAACTGAAGATGATGTGCACTTGGGATGATAGTAGTGTGAGAAAGAATCAGAATCAAGAGGCTGGAGAGATAACTCAGCAGTTAAGAAGACTTGCTGCTTTTGTAGAGGACCCGGATTCGGTTCTCAGTGCTCTTACCATATAGATGCTAGCATATCAAATCAGACCCTGTGGTTTGTGCTGGCAACAGCACACATGCAGTGCACATATAAGGTAAAAATAAATATTCTTTTTTTTTGAATCAGGATTAAGTGGATAGGCTAAAGTAATAGATGTAATTTAAGATCAAGATCCTTCAAGTTTCCGTCTGCACCTGGAACTGACCTTGTCCCACAGCTCTCTGTACCCAAGTCCCACTGGGAGAGAGGTGGACTCCTAGGCGTGCTGACACACCTGAGAACATAGTTAAGACCACTACTTCTGCTCAGAGGGACCCAGCTGGAGCCCTCAGGACACAGGAACCAAGGAGCCATCTGGGGCAAGATTCTTCCAGTTTCCATCTGTGCCTGGAGCTGACCCTGTGCCACAGCTCTCAGGACCCAAGTCCCTCCCAGAGAGAGCTGGTCTCTCATGAGTGCTGACACACAGACTTACAGGAGGGTCAAGCCACTGTCAGAGACATCAGGAAGAGCTAACACAAGAGGTAACCAGATGGCAAGAGGCAAGTGGAAGAATGTAAGCAACAGGAATCAAGGCCACTTGACATCATCAGAACTGAGTTCTCCCACCAAAACAAGTCCTGAATACAACAACACACCAGAAAAGCAAGATTCAGATTTAAAATCACATCTCATGATGATGTTAGATGATATTAAGAAGGATATTAAAAACTTCCTTAAAGAAATACAGGACAGCACAGTTAGCAGGTAGAAGTCCTTAAACAGGAGACACATAAATCCCTTAAAGAAATATAGGAAAACACAACCAAGCAGGCGAAGGAATTGAACAAAACCATCCAGGATCTAAAAATGGAAATGTAAACAATAAAGAAATCAGAAAGGGAGATAAACCTGGATATAGAAAACCTAGGAAAGAGATCAGAAATCATAGACAAAAGCATCAACAACTGAATACAAGAGATAGAACAGAGAATCAGGTATAGAAGATACCATAGAGAACACGACATAACAAACAAAATGCAAAACACAAAAAGCTCCTAACCCAAAATATCCAGGAAATCCAGGACACAATGAGAAGATCAAACCTAAAGACAATAGGCATAGAACAGAGCAAAGATTCTCAACTGAAAAGACCAGTAAATATCTTCAACAAAATTATAGAAGAAAATTTCTCTAACCTAAAGAGAGAGATGCTCATAAACATTAAAGAAGCCCACAGATCCCCAAATAGAATGGACCAGAAAAGAAATTCCTCCCATCACATAAAAGTCAAAACACCAAATGCACAAAACAAAAAAAGAATATTAAAAGTATTAAGGGAAAAGTCAAGCAACACATGAAGGCAGACAGGTCAGAATTACAATAGACTTCTTAACAGAGACTATGAAAGCCAGAAGATCTTGGGCAGATGTCATACAGACAATAAAAGAACACAAATGTCTGACTAGGCTATTATATCCAGCAAAACTCTCAATTACCATAGAAGGAAAACCAAGATATTCCATGACAAAACAACTGTAAACAATATCTTTCCACAGATCCAGCCACATGATGGATAATAGTAAACTTGCACACAAGGATGTAGACTACACCCTAGAAAAAGCAAGAAAGTAATTTTCTTCCAACTAACCCAAAAAAGGATAGCCACACAAACATAATTCTACCTTTAGCAACAACAACAAAAAATAACAGGAAACAACAATCACTAGTACATGATATCTCTTAATATCAAGGGACTCAATTCCCCAATAAAAAGACACAGATTAACAAACTGGATACACAATGAGGACCCAACATTTTGCTGCCTACAGGAAACACACCTCAGAGACAAAGACAGACACTACCTTAGAATGAAAGGCTGGAAAACAACTTTCCAAGCAAATGGTCTGAAGAAGCAAGCTGGAGTAGCCATTCTATTATCAAATAAAATTGACTTTCTCCCAAGAGTCATCAAAAAAGATAAGGAAGGACCCTTCATATTCACTAAAGGAAAAATCCACCAAGATGAACTCTCAATCCTAAATATCTATGCTACAAATACAAAGGCACCTACATACATAAAAGAAACTTTACTAAAGCACAAAGCACACATTGCACCTCACACAATAATAATAGGAGATTCCAAGACTCTCATCCATGGACAGATCATGGAAACAGAAATTAAACAGAGACATAAACATACTAAGAGAAGTCATGAACCAAATGGATTTAACAGATATTTATAGAACATTCTATCCTAAAACAAAAGGATAAAGCTTCTTCTCACACCTCATGGTACTTTCTCCAAAATTGACCATATAATCGGTCATAAAACAAGCCTCAACAGATACAGAAAGATAGAAATAATCCCATGCATCCTATCAGACCACCTTGGGCTAAAGCTGGTCTTCAATAAAAATAAGGAAAGAATGTCCACATACACGTGGAAGTTGAATAGTGCTCTACTCAATGATAACCTGGTCAAGGAAGAAATAAAGAAATTAAAGACTTCTTAGAATTTAATGAAAATGAAGGTACAACATACCCAAACTTATGTGATACAATGAAAGATGTGCTAAGAGGAAAATTCATAGCTCTGAGTGCCTGCAGAAAGAAACAGGAGGGAGCATATATCAGCAGCTTGACAGCACACCTAAAACTCTAGAACATAAAGAAGCAAACACATCCAGGAGGAGTAGAAGGCAGGAAATAATCAAACTCAGAGCTGAAATCAACCAAGTAGAAACAAAAAGGACTATGCAAAGAATCAACAGAACCAAAAGTTGGTTCTTTGAGAAAATCAACAAGATAGATAAACCCTTAGCCAGTCTAACGAGAGGACACAGAGAGTGTGTACAAATTAACAAAATCGGAAATGAAAAGGGGGACATAACTACAGAATCAGAGGAAACTAAAAAAATCATCAGATCCTATTACAAAAGCCTATGTTCAATAAACTTAAAAATCTGCCAGAAATGGACAATTTCCTAGACAGATACCAGGTACCGAAGTTAAATCAGGAAGAGATAAACCATTTAAACAATCCTATAAATCCTAAAGAAATAGAAGTAGTCATTAAAAGTCTCCCAACCAAAAAGAGTACAGGTCTAGACGGGTTTAGCGCAGAATTCTATCAGACCTTCATAGAAGACCTCATACCAATATTATCCAAACTATTCCACACAATTGAAACAGATGGAGCACTACCAAATTCCTTTTATGAAGCCACAATTACTCTTGTACCTAAACCACACAAAGACCCAACAAAGAAAGAGAACTTCTAACTAATTTCCTTATGAATATCGACGCAAAGATACTCAGTAAAACTCTTGCAAACTGAATCCAAGAGCACATGAAAATCATCATCCCTCATTTCAGGGATACAGGGCTGGTGTAATATACAGAAAAACTTCAACATAATCCACTATATAAACAAACTGAAAGATAAAAAACACATGATCATTTCATTAGATGCTGAGAAAGCATTTGACAAAATTCAACACCCCTTCAAAGAACAGAAATTCAAGGCCCATACCTAAACATAGTAAAAGCCATATACAGAAAACCAGTAGCTAATATTAAACTAAATGGAGAGAAACTTGAAGGAATCCCACTAAAATCAGGGACTAGGCAAGGCTGCCCACTCTCTCCGTACTTATTCAGTATAGTTCTCGAAGTCCTAGCCAGAGCAATCAGACATAAAAAGGATGTCAAAGGGATACAGATTGGAAACGAAGAAGTCAAAATATCACTATTTGCAGATGATATGATTGTATATTTAAGTGATCCCAAATGTTCCTCCAGAAAACTGCCAAACCTGATAAACACTTCAGCAAAGTGGCTGGGTATAAAATTAACTCAAATAAATCAGTAGTCTTCCTCTACACAAAAGAGAAGCAAGCCCAGAAAGAAATTAAGGAAACGACACCCTTTATAATAGTCACAAATAATATAAAATACCTCGGTGTGACTTAAACCAAGCCAGTGAAAGATCTGTATGATGAGAACTTCAAGCCTCTGAAGAAAGAAATTGAAGAAGACCTCAGAAGATGGAAAGATCTCCCATGCTCATGGATTGGCAGGATTAATATAGTAAAAATGGCCATTTTACCAAAAGCGATCTACAGATTCAATGCAATCCCCATCAAAATACCAATCCAATTCTTCAAAGAGTTAGACAGAACAATTTGCAAATTCATCTGGAATAACAAAAAACCCAGGATAGCTAAAACTATCCTCAACAATAAAAGGACTTCAGGGGGAATCACTCTCCCTGAACTCAAGCAGTATTACAGAGCAATGGTGATAAAAACTGCATGGCATTGGTACAGAGACAGACAGAAAGATAAGTGGAATAGAATTGAAGACCTAGAAATGAACTTACACACCTATGGTCACTTGATTTTTGACAAAGGTGCCAAAACAATCCAGTGGGAAAAAGATAGAATTTTCAGCAAATGGTGCTGGTTCAACTGGAGGTCAGCATGTAGAAGAATGCATAAGGATCCATTCTTATCACCCTGTACAAAGCTTAAGTCCAAGTGGATCAAAGACCTCAACATCAAACCAGATACACTCAAACCAATAGAAGAAAAAGTGCGAAAGAATCTCGAACACATGGGCACTGGAGAAAACTTCCTGACCAAACACCAATGGCTTATGCTCTAAGATCAATAATCAACAAATGCGAACTCCTAAAACTACAAAGCTTCTCTAAGGCAAAGGACACTTTCATTAGGACAAAACGGCAACCAACAGGTTGGGAAAAGTTCTTTACCAATCTTACCACTGATAGAGGGCTCATAGCTCATATCTAAAATATAGAAAGAACTCATGAAGTTAGACTGCAGGGAGACCAATAACCCTATTAAAAATGGGGTTCAGAGCTAAACAAAGAATTCACAGCTGAGGAATGCCGAATGGCTGATAAGCACCAAAAGAAATGTTCAACATCTTGGTCATAAGGGAAATGCAAATCAAAACAACCCTGAGATTTCCCCTACACCAGTCAGAATGGCTAATATCAAAAACTCCAGTGACAGCAGATGCTGGTGTGGATGTGGAGAAAAAGGAACACTCTTCCATTGTTGGTGGGATTGCAAACTGGTACAACCATTCTGGAAATCAGTCTGGAGGTTCCTCAGAAAATTGGACATTGAAGTACCTGAGGACCTATCTATACCTCTCTTGGGCATATACCCAAAAGATGCCCCAACATAAAATAAAGACACATACTCCCACTATGTTACATAGTAGCCTTTATTTATAATAGCCAGAAGCTGGAAAAGAACCCAGATCCCTTCAACAGAGGAATGGATACAGAAAATATGGTACACAATGGAATCCTACTCAGCTATCAAAGACAACGACTTTATGAAATTCACATGCAAGTGGATGGAACTGGAAAAATCATCCTGAGTGAGGTATCCTAATCATAGAAAAACACACATGGTATGCACTCATTGATAAGTGGATATTAGCCCAAATATCTGAATTAACCTAAATGTACAGAACACATTAAACTCAAGAAGGATGACCAAAATGCCAATGCTTCACTCCTTCTTTTAAAGAGGTTAAAGAATACCCTTGGCAGGAGATAGGGAGTTAAAGTTTAGAACAGAGACTGAAGTAATACCCATTCAGAGCCTGCCCCTCATGTGGCCCATACATATTACAGCCACCTACTTAGATAAGATGGATGAAGCAAAGAAGTGCAGGCTGACATGAACCGGTTGTAGATCTCTCCTGAGAGACACATCCAGAATACAGCAAATACATAGGCAAATGCCAGCAGCAAACCACTTAACTGAGAACTGGACCCCTGTTGAAGGAATCAGAGAAATGACTGAAAGAGCTTGAAGGGGCTTTAGACCCCATATGAATGACAATGCCAACCAACCAGATCTTCCAGGGACTAAGCCCCTACCCAAAGACTATACATGGACTGACCCTTGGCTCCAACAGCATAGGTAGCAATGAATAGCCTAGTAAGGGCACCAGTAGAAGTGGAAACCCTTGGTCCTGCCAAGAGTGAACCCTCAGTGAACAAGATTGTTGGGGAGAAAGTGGTAATGGGGAGGGAGAATGGGGAGGGGAACACCCATAAAGAAGGGGAGGGGGCGGGGCTAGGGGCATGTTGACCTGGAAACCAGGAAAGGGAATAACAATTGAAATGTAAATAAGAAATACCCAATTAATAAAGATGGAGGAAAAAGAAAACCAATTCTGCTCTGTGTACTTACAGGTTATTATTAATGTTCTTTAGGGTTGGATGACCCCGGGCTTTGTATGATTAAGTGGGCAGTATCTTATCAATAGGGTCAAAGATTATTGTGTTGTGTGTTTTTTTAAGTGACGGTTTGAGTGTAGGAAATCGTGCTTCGGAAGGAGACACTGGTCCGCTGTGGAGCTGGGATGTGTTTCCGCCAAGATATCTAGCATATATCTTGGGGCATAGCGGTACCAAACCTAGTGAGGTAAAAGACAAAAATACATTTTTTATTTTTATATTTTTACTACAACACCAGAATAGCGAAAAGTATACTCAACAAAAAAAGATGGTAATGGGGGAATCACCTTCCCTAACCTCAAGCAGTATTACAGAGAAAGAGTGGTAAAAACTGTATGGTATTGGTACATAGACAGGCAGATAGATCAGTGGAACAGAACTGAAGACCCAGAAATGAACCTAGACACCTATGGTCACTTGATCTTTGACAAAGGAGCTAAAACCATCCAATGGAAGAAAAATAGCATTTTCCACAAATGGTGCTGGTTCAACTGGAGGTCAGCGTGTAGAAGAATGCAAATTGATCCCTTGTTTTCACCTTGTTCAATGCCTCAATTAAAGTATGAAGGATGTTCACATAAAAACCAGATACACTGGAAACTAATAGAAGAAAAAAAAGTGGGGGAGTCTAGAACACATGGGCACTGGAGAAAATTTCCTGAACAAAAACACCAATAGATTATGCTCTAAGATCAAGAATCAACAAATGGGACCTCATGAACCTGCAAAGTTTCTGTAAGGCAATGGACACTGTCTTTAGGACAAAACAGCAACCAGCTGATTAGGAAAATATCTTTACCAATCCTAAAACTGATAGAGGGCTTATATCCAAAATATACAAAGAACTCAAGAAGTTAAGATAATCATTAATATACTTCAATATGAAGTCAATGGACAGATAGGAAAGAGAATTGGGGATTTTTAGATAAGAGATGCAACAATTCAGGAGGAAGAGTTTAGGGGAAGTGTGTAGAAACAATTTATATGCATGATTGTTACAAGAAAAAAGACTAACTGAACTTTCAGGTGATGTTTACAGCTCAATTAAGAAAACATAGCTTTTTTGTTTTTCAATGAATGTGTTTCCTGCCATTGTGTGGGAAGGTAAACAATCTTTTTGCTGTTTATCTTACTTTTTAAAATTGGTGATGTTTCAAGTTTATTTCAAGAACTTCTGACAAACAGAAATAGAGTTGCTCCCTACTCCAGCAGCTATACCTTTCTCAGTATACCTTTCTAAAACTGTATACCTCAAATAAACCCTTTCTTTCTCTCTCAAAAACTTCAATTAATTAATTAGTGTGTGTATGAAAGGAGCACACAACACGGCACTTATTTGGAGATTAGAGGACAGCTTGCATGAGTCAGTTCTGTCCTAGCAAGTGTGTTCCTGAGATTGAATTCACACTGTTAGCCTTGTGGACAGATACTTTTACATGCTGATCCATCTTACAGTCTTTAGATATCTATTTTAATCTTGCTTTGAGGCCTGCTGTCATGTATAAACTGGGAGTAAATTTACCTCTTAACAGACCTGAAAAGTTTATGAATCTTACCTTCCATTGGAGTCTAGGTAATATTCAGAGAGGAGAATTATTCCAGTTGGGAGAATTACATCTATTATAAGTAACCCTGATTTTGGTTGAACTAACATTCATTTTTGTATCTTTTTGTTCTTCCACATCAGGAACCAAAGTCATATCAACAGCTTCCCAACACACTTCTGTATTGATTTCTGACTTTCCTGTGAATAGTGACCTGGCAATGGCTACTAAATCATGTACATAGTGGTAATATGAAATTTCTTTCCCTCATTGTTATTTTCTCCACATTACAATTTTAGTTCTTTGCTCTATGCTCTAAAAATAATGTTGTTAAATCACCATGTTTTTCCAAATCCCTGTGCTTTTGTCTTTGTTTTTTTATTTTTTGTCTGATGTTATTGTAAGAAAATGGTCTTTAATATTCTTGTTCCAAAATTTATTGAGAGGTTCTATGGCCTAATAAACACTTTTTAAATGTAATATATAAGTTGGTTCTATAATTTATTCTTCCATGTGACTTTCTTTACAGAATGTATTCTATAGTTATAGTGTTTAGCCTCTGCTTTCTTCATGTTATGTGAACATACATACAGACATAGTCAGTCAAGAAGCCTCTGAGCCAAGTCACATTTACAGGAAAAGCATCCATTTCTTATCTGCAGGTAAGTTGTTCTAAGCTATTCTGAACATGAGAAAAACTATATATAGCACCAATTCTAAATAAACCTATTCAAAATTAACTAGGTTTCTCCACATATCCAAAGAACCCTGAAAAGTTTAATTTGTAAATTATTCACAGTAAAGTATAATGATAACTAATACTAAAATACAATAATTGTGGGGCGAAGTGGAGAGTTGGCTCCATTAATAAAGTATTTTCTGTGCAAACTTAAGAGCCTGAGTTTGGATCCTTAGTATTCATATAAAACCTTGGGATGGCAGCATACATACATCTGCAATTTGAGAGTTGGGTATTAGAGACAGGTGAATCCTGGGGGTCAGTCAGCCTAGCCAAAGTGGTAAGTCTAGGTTCAATGAGAAACCGAATCTTACAAAAAGGAAACATAATGTTGTTATTAGGGTTTTATTGCTGAAAAAAGGCAGCATGACCATGGGAGCTCTTTTTTAAAAAAAATAATTTATTTTTGTTTCATACTACTTATTTTTCTTGGGTATTTTGTGTATTTACCTTTCAGATGTTATCCCCCTCTCCCCCCTGTCCCATCCCCTTCCCCTTTTCCTGCTTCTATGAAGATGCTCCTACTTCCACCCATCTACTCCTACCTCAACACCCTAGCATTCCCATACACTGAGGAAATGAGCCTTCACAGGACCAAGGGCTTCTCCTCCTATTGATGCCAGACAATGCCATCCTCTGCTACATATGCAGCTGGAGCCATGGGTCAGTCCATGTGTACTCATTGGTTTGTGGTTTAGTCCCTGGGAGCTCTGGGGGTCTGGTTGGTTAATATTGCTGTTCTTCCTATGGGTTGCAAATCCCTTCAGTTACTTCAGTACTTTCTCTAACTCCTCCATTGGGGACCCTGTGCTCAGTATTTGTCACACTTTGTATTTGTCAGACTCTGGCAAAGGTTCTCAGGAGATAGCTATATCAGGCTCCTGTCAGCAAGCACTTCTTGGCGTCAGCAGTAGTGACTACATTTGGTGGTTGCATATGGCTGCATGACCTTTCTTTCATTTCCTGCTCTGCTCTTTGTCTCTGTATTTCCTTCTGTGAGTATTTTGTTACCCCTTCTAAGAAGGACTGAAGAATCCACATTTTAGTCTTCCTTCTTCTTGAGCTTCATATATCTGTGAGCTGTTTCTTGGGCATTCCAAGCTCATGGCACATCTTATAAAGAAAATATTTAATTGGGGTTGGCATACAATTTTAGAGGTTTAGTTCATTATTATCATGGCAGGAAACATTACAGCATATAGGCAGGCATGGTGCTGGAGGACTCAAGAGTTCTACATCTTGATCCAAAGTCAGGAGGAGACTATGTGCCAACAATGGGCATAGTTTGAGCATAGAGACCCCAAAGCCCACCCCACAATAGCACACACTTCCTCCAGCAATGCCTAATAGTGCCACCTTTGGGCCAAGTGTTCAAACAAGTGCGACTATTGGGTCATAGCTACTGAAACCACCACACATAGCGGCATGTTTGAGACATCCTTGTGCCAGTGAAATAAAAAATATAATAATTACAACAAACACTATAATAAGACTTATTTCAAGGCTATGAATTGATTATGGGATTTTTCATTTAATATTTTTAACCATGGTTGATTGTAGTTAGTGGGAACTGTAAAGAGAAATTTCAAGAGAGGGGTTCATGTAAATCAGAGCAGAGGTAGTAAGATCTCAAAGGAAGGATTTTAGAGTGAAAATGGAGGATGGCTGAATGTCTTTTTGAGGGGACTTGGTTTACTAACATGTAAATGCTGGAAAGAGTCAAAGCCCTCATCTTTAGACATAACTCTCTTGCATGGTCTATCTTGACTCTTCAGATTTTAGTTATGCATTGGCTGGGGACCTCCTCTATTCTACATTTGAGTGCCATTTGGACAGGCCTGAGTATCTAGGTGGCCTATCTTATACCCATTTTTCTAATCTTCTTGCCTCCTTTTTCTGCTTAAACTTGTCTCTGTTAAGCCTGGAAACCGTTTTGTTTTCATTCATAAGGTTCAGAAGAATGGTTTAGGAGTCATTTATTGGACTGAGTAGATGACCCTCTCTCTCTCTCTCTCTCTCTCTCTCTTCTTCCTCTATCTCGAATCTAGAATGCAATGAGGGTTTGGAAATTAGCAGGTCATGTATTAATCACTTTCTTTTTTTGCTGATAGGACATTATGGCCAAGGCAACTTAGAAAAGTATTTGGTTTGGGCTGATGGTTTTAGAAGATTAGTGTGCTTGATGGTGGAACAAAGGCATAGAAACAGGAACACTTGAGAACTTACATCTGCAAGAAGGAAGCAGAGAAAGGCAATGTAAGAGAGTAAGGGGGATAGAAACAAAAATAGATGGATGGATAGATAGATAGACAGATAAATAGATGAGAGTGGGAATAGCAGTATTTTGAAACCTCAAATCACCCCATCTTACACCCAGTGAAATAAATACTTTTTCCAACACTGCCAGCTGGGTACCAAGTCATCAAACATATGAGCCTATGGGGTCATTTTCGCTCACACTATTCCCAATGGTTTGTGACAAATGTGAGTTGCCTAAGTCTCAATGATTCCAACACCAAACACAACCCATTATTAGTTCTTTTAACTTTCAGCAATTTCATGATTAGCAGGAGAAAACACACTGTGGAGACTTAGTCCATCGCATTGCACCTTCAAAATTCCTGTGAGCAACAAACAGTGCAGTGGTTACTTCCAAGGGTCTCCAGAAGCAAGATCTCATGATATAGTTATTACGAGCCTTTGATGGGGGCTCTGATTTGAAAGACTTCGGAAAAGACTTTGAAAGAAACAAATCTGTCCTATGTGATACTGTAGGCAAGACACTTTGGTTGCTTGCCTTTTCTTGTTCATTAACAATCATTTCCTTTTTTCTTTTTCTTTTTTTTTTTTTTTTTTGATATAGTTCAGGCTGGCTTTTACTTGGGCAGCCCCAGCCTCCTGAATACTGGAATTACAGATTTACCTCATCCAGTCAGGGTAGTCATTTAAATTTTGACTCCAATATGAGACAAGTGTGAAAATGATGCAGCCAGTAATGAGCTATTTTTATTTTTAGCCTCAATATAGTCACCCTAATATTTAAAGTAAGAAAGAAACAAGCAAAAGCCCATTGAAATGTTTGGAGGGTTCTTGAGCTAGTAGTGGCTTGTGGGGAATTAAAAATCATTATTCTGAAAAGTAGCTGTGAATCTAATATAAAATTGCATTTCCATGAAAACACCTTGTCTGGTAACAGAATGTAGGTAGTACAGTCTGTCACCACATTGAGGTGTCATCTTCCAAAGTGCAGGAAACTCATTACCTTCCAGTGTCCTCCTAGGTCCTGAAAACCCAGAGTCTAGCATGGCTGTCCTCTAAGAGGCTCCACCCAGCAGCTGACTCAGACAGATGCAGACACCCACTGACAAACAGTGGATATAGCTTGGGGACTTTTGTGGAAGAATAGGAGGAAGGATTGTGACCTCCTAAAGGGATAGGAACTCCACAGGAAGACCAACAGAGTCAATTTACCTGGACCCTTAGGAACTTCCAGAGACTGAACCACCAACCAAAGAATGTTCATGGGCTGGACCTAAGCTTCCGAGTGGGGCCTATCCCAAAACTGTTGCCTATTTGTGGGATATATTCTTCTAGCTGGGCTGCCTTGTTTGGCCTCAGTGGGAGAGGATGTGCCTAGCCTCACAGAGACTTGATGTGCCAGGTTGGGGAGAATAACCAAGGGGGGGCCTCACCTGCTTAGAGGAAAAAGGGAGGGGTGACAAGGAGTGAGGCTGCCAGAGAGTGAGATGAAAAGAATATATATACTTTATTCCACTGTTGTCCACCACTGTTGTCTACCACATACCATTGTTGTCCACCAGTGTCTATCACTCTCCACTACTGTTGTCCATCATTGTCCATTGTTGTTCACCACATTCTACTGTTGTCCACCACTGTCCACTACTGTCCACTACTGTTGTCCACCACTGTTCATCACTCACCACCAATGTGGTCCACCACTGTTTTCCACTACTGTCCAGTATTGTCCACCACTGTTGTCCACCAATGTTGTCCACTACTATTTTCTACCACTGTCCACTACTGTAAAGTATATATAAGTATATACCTTCCAGATCCAGGGGATTCTGAGGCATTCAATCAAATAAATTGATAAAATGGTCAAACAAGACAATACAAAACAAACACTCCCCCACTTCCAAAACAAAATCCCCTAGATATTTTTGAATTAAATTTAAGCAGAACTGAATTTATCTTGTTCAGCAGTCACATATAAGCCTATATTTTGATTGAATGATTAAGCTGCATTTTGATGAATTTGCGTATTTCCCCCATTGTTTCTATTCAAAGAAATAATAGAAACTGGGAAGTAAAATTGTCCACTGTCCGGGTTTAAACAAAGCTGTTGAAAGAATCTGTATTGCCATCTTGTGGTCAAAAACTCCTCATTCATTCTCCTTAGAGATGGTATCCTGACTTGCATCTTCAATTATGTCCAGGCAGATTAGATGGTTCTAGAGAGGATGGAAGGCAGACCCCATGGGGCGAATGTTATTTTCCCTTTCCAACCCCTGGCTGGCTGGGGTGCTTGCTTTTTTGCACTTGGCATAATAACAGGGAAGCCTTTTTTTGTAGTTTTACAAACAAACAAGCACATTCTGAAAAAAAAGAGTCATGTTCTTGGCTGTGCTTCTGTTTGGGGACTAGCAATTTAGGCTGTGGGATATTTCCATCAGAACAATGTAGAAAAGTCACAGATTTATTACGGTAAGTGCTGGGCACACACAGCCACACACGCCCTAGATTTACAACTTCCTCTTGATTATTGCTTCTGCTACCATTGTTGGCAGCCCTGTTGTAGATATTCTAGGTCAGTGTTCACATGACAAACTGGACTTGCCCTGCAGGAGGGGGGAGCCCCAGACTTCAGACTCTGCCTCTGATGAGGACCAGTGGGCCTTTCACCCATGCCGACTTTATTAATAAACAAGAAGACACAGGTCCAGATCCAAGACCCAATGGCCACCTGCAATGCCCCTTCTATTTACTTTTATTTCTTTTAAGTTTTCTCCTCTCCTCTCTGCCTTGTCAGTTCTTTGAACAAGGGCTGTTATTTTATTGTGGACCTTTCCTACTTTTCCTGAACACATAATATCCACAATTGTACACCCCCCCCCACACACAAGGGATTTCTTCTAGATCACTGTTAGAAAGTAGCTCTTGACGAAATGGGGTTGGCGTAGGCAGCTTAAGTCAAACACTGACAGAATGCCAGGCTTGGCTGGTAGGTTGAGCTGGCTCTGGGCTATTTGGTGTACATTGAAAGACGAGTTACATCTTGTTCCTAGCCATCCTGTAATAGCTCCCCCATTTGGTGCATAAAACTCTACAGAAGTATAAGCAGAATTTCCCAACCATAAATAAGTCCCTATGCCTGACGGATTGTCAGAAAAAGAGGGCAGAGCTGTTCGGCCAAATCTAGGACTAAGAGATCTCAGTTTGTTCCAAATGAGATCAGGGACAGACACTGCTTAGAATGCGGTTGAGAAGGGTTCTGGTGGTATATCTGAGTTATATGGAAAGAATATATCAGTATGTGGTTGGGTACATGGTCCTCCACAACACTTCATCCTTTATAGAAAGTGTTGGAATATTTGTGTAGAGTCTAGGCACATCTCCAAAATTTTAATCATTTCTAGATGACTTACAATAACCTATATCATATGTAAATAATTATGCTGTGTTGCTTAGGGAAAGATAAAAAGGGAAAAACATGTTTACAGTTAATACAGATACTTTCATTTCAGAGTGTTTTTAGGTGGGTTCTCACTATGTTGCATAGACTGGCTTAGAACACTTGAACTCCAGGGGTTCTTCTGCTTTAGAATCCAAAGTAACTAGGACTACAAGTAAGTACCCAGCTTAGGTTGGATCTGTGGTTGATGGAATCCACAGACATGGAGTCCACTAATACAGAAGGCTGGCAGTATTAGGAACATCTGAGCTAGTTAACAAAACACCACTCTTATTGTTATGTCAGAGAATTACACTCTTGGCTTTGTATCCAAATGGTTTCTTGGAGTGGCAGTTAAATGCTTTTCATTGTTATCATTTTGGCCTAGGGTACACTAATAGGTTAGGTGTCTATCACATGCTTTTAAAAGAATGGACTCACAAGATAGGCTAGGATTTTAATGACTCCTTCCTTTTTTGAATTGGGATTTGTTCAGTGCACTTAGCATTAAGTTTTTTAAGGATATATTCATACTCAGACACAATGTTCTTGGATCACATTTGTCCCCACCATATTTTCTTTTATTACAGAGCTAAAGTTCACATAACATGAAGTTAAACACTTTACTGATTTCTTTTTTGATAAAAGGTCTCACTATGTAGTGCAGAATTGTTTCAGACTTGCCATTTTCCTGCTCTAACTTCCCAGAGCACAGGCAAACACTGTAATGCCTGGCCACTTTAGTCATTTTAAACTATACAATTTGATGGGTTTTAGTACATTCACACAATGGTATGAAAACATCATTGGTACTTGAGCATAGAATCTGTTCATCCCCAAAGGAACTGTATCCCAAAAATAGTCACTCCGAATTCTCTCCTATTCTTAGATTTTTAGTCAACTACTAATCTATTTGTCTCTATTAATTGACCCACTGTGTCCATTTCCTATAAATAGAATTACACTTACCCTCTCTGTCTGATTTATTTTGTAGAGCATGTTTTCAAGGTTCATCTGTGTGGCGGTGTGAATCAGTACTTTTTCCCTTGTTAGACCTGATTAATAAATAGTTCATGGTTTGAATATGACCCATTCTATTTAGCCATTCATCAGTTGATGGACATTTGGGTTGTTTCCACCATTTGTCTATTATAAGATCACTGTTATATTTATTACAAGATTGTTTTAAACTCTGGTCTTCAATTTTCCTGGGTTACACTAGGTGAGAGTTTTTTCTATTTGAAACCAAATTTTGTGAAGAATATAAGAATAGGCATATGGATGATAATCAGGTGAGATCTGAGAGCAGCAAAAAATAGCAAAAATTCAAGAGCTGGCAGGTTGTAGATGCCAAAGGCAAAGGATCTCTGGGAAGAAAGCATGAAAAGAAAGGGAGAAGACTCTGCCAGAAAAGAATACTGATGACTTTGATCTTAGTGAATGAAAATCAATGGGATATTTCTAGAATTTATAAAATGATTGTTGATATTTTTTGTCTTTTGTTTTATAAGAAAGAAGAAAGTCTACTGGGGATGAAACGATGGGTTAGGGAGGACCAAAGAAAAGTGTGGTTATGGTATGGGCTGCCTTACTAAGTGCTGGTAAGAGATGTTGTTTGGGTAGAAAGAAGTGAAAACTTGTAAGTACATGTCAAATGCAAAATTAAAAAAAAATGGATGGAGAAAATATTTGCATAATAGATAGAAGAAAGGGGATCATTTATTATCAAAACACCACATGTATTTCTTTGATGGCCTATTTTTGCCAATGCATTTCCTATCTCCAAACATGCTAGGATGAAGGAATCAGGCAGAACAGAGAGCATGCACTGCCATTTTAGAAATGAGAAAATCCAGTGATAATAGGCTTCATGTCTATCTGTGAAATAAACACAGCAGAGCCACAGAAGTCAAAGAATGTCAAATCTTGGAGGGCCTTTGAGCTTATCCAGAAGCCCTGTTCCTATTTCATTCTTCAGCAGGAAGGTCAAAGCAGAGTGAGGTAAGTCTAAGGCTTAAATTTAAGTCCACTGGTCAGTGAATGAAAGACTCAAGTCAGTAGTCTTTCCCTTGTCCTCTTAGAGATATTACAACATGAAAGAATTGGTAGTTTGTGAGCTTTCTGTCTCCATCATGGAGCCCAATGCTCCCGGGAGAGTAGACTACATGTGATTCATCTCCAAATCCCAGTTGAAGCACAGTAGTTTGTTGAATGTATGAATGAGAACCCAAAGCACTCAATTTTTCCTGGGACTCTGTTTCAGCTTTTAGTGATAGAGTTGAGATTCAAGCACAGTTTTAATGTTCCATGGGTGTCTTAGTTAGGGTTTTCATTGCCATGAAGAGACACTATGACCAAGAGCTCTTATGAAGGATGACATTTAGTTGGGGCTAGCTTACAGGTTCTGAAGTTTAGTCTATTATCATCAAGGCAGAAAGCATAGCAGGATTCAGGCAGATGTGGGGGTAGAGGAGCTGAGAGTTCCACGTCTTGTTCCAATGGTAACTAGAAGACTTGTTGTCTAGGCAGCTAGGAGGAGAGTCTCCAAGCCCAACACCCACAGTGACACACTTCTTCAACAAGGCCATACCTACTCCAACAAGGCCACACCTTCAAATAGTGCCACTCATTGGGTCAAGCATATTCAAACCATCAAAATGCGTCTCTGGCCTACACCTTGATGTCCACATACACTAATACAGGTGACTTCAGATGTGCTTTGAACTTATCAGGACTTCCAAGATAATTCTCAGTCTATTGTTATTATGAAAGTGTCTAGGACACAAGGGGAATAGTTTACCTTAGTCTACAGCAGTGTATTTCAACTTCTGGGTTGACACTCATATAGGATATCCTGCATATCAGATATTTACATTATAGTTCATAACTAGCAAAATTTACAGTTATGAAGTAACAATGAAATAATTTTATGGTTGAGGGTCATCACAACAAGAGGAACTGCATTAAAGTATTGCAGCATTAGGAAGGGTGAGAACCACTGGTCTAGAGCCTAAGACTGATCTAGCTACCTTGTAATGACTGTAATTTACGGGAGGCATGAAGGTTCTTGTGTTCACAGATAAGGACTAGAGGAACCAGGAATATTAAACACATACAGCTGTCTCTCCAAGGAGAGAAATGTATAACCTCTTTTCCACCCATAAGGCTGGGAGAAGACTGGTGACTTTTCTACTGTATTACAGAGACATGAGCTTGTCTCAAGAGCTTGTCAATCTATCGGACCTATAATTATGGAAGATGTCACATGTACTTTATGAAAAGTATAAATGAAGTCATGTCTTAAGCTTTCTTGTGCACATGGGACTGAGTTATCACCAGGAAGCTATTCACCAAATTTTGCTGAGCTTAGCTATGTCTTAAATAAACATCCTGAGTTCAGACTCCTGAAGTTTTAACCCACTGGCTACTTAGTTGTGTTGAATGAACTATTTTCATTGCTCCCTGGAATGGGATCATCACTCTGCTGTCTGGTGTGATAGCAGAGATCCTCACAGACTTTGGAATGCATCTTGTATATCAGAAAGTTCTTTCTTTTGCAATGTTTCTCAGTTTCAAGATGGAAAATAGTCTTGCCTTGGGGGACTGTGTGTCTCACTATGAACTTGTTAGCTAGGGGAAAAGAACTGCCTTGGAAACCACAACTTTATCCAGTGTCACATGGTACCTTTTAGACCAGGACCGTTCTTTTTCTGACACCAGATTTCAGAACAGTTTTCACATGTACTTGTCAGGATTCCTAAAGGAACAGAACAGAATCAATGGTGTGTGTGTGTTGTGTGTTGTGTGTTGTGTGTTGTGTGTGTGTGTGTGTGTGTGTGTGTTATAGTCTCATTATGTAGGTAAAACTGGCCTCCAACTTTGTGGCATGCTCCTCCTGCTTTTACTTTCTGACTACTGAGATGACAGTCACATGCAACCATTTCTGGCCTTTGTGTGGGAGCTTCTGTAGAGAGCAGCTCAGCTCACCTGAGGGTTGAGAAAGCACCCAGGGGGAATGTTGCAGGTAAGTTTAACCCTGTCCGAGGAGTGGTATGGTAAGGGCTCCTAAGGGTTTCAAAGCTTCAGCTCAAAGATGACAGCCAGGGACTATTTATCAAATAACCACTGAGGATCACATAGAAGAGAGTGGTAGATGACAATATGACAGAGCGTTACAAGACAATTTTGATTAGTTCCTTTCTTGTCGCAAGCCACTCTGTTTTATAATTGTTTTGTCACACATTAGATAAACCAACATTTCTGCTTTTTGTTAGAGCAGTAGTTCTCAACTTTGCCAAGGCTATGACCCTTTAATACATATAGTTTCTCATGGTAAGCTCCAACCATAAAATCATTTTTGTTGGTACTTCATAACTTTATTTTTGCTTCTGTTATGAATTGTAAACCAATATCGGTGTTTTCTGATCATTGGAAGTGACTCCTGTGGGAGGGTCGTTCAACCCCCAAAGGGGTGATAACCACAAGTTTGAGAGCTTCTGTGTTCTGAGGTATAAGGTGTGATGTATGAGTGAATGTCTCTTGCCACCCCTCATTCCACCCAAGGCCCGCACTCACCTGCACCAGGTCAGGTGTGAGGCGCTTGGCCTGCAGCCATTTCTGGAACCTTCCTGTTTTCCGAAGGATGCGCTCAATGCTGCAGGTCTTTGGTCCTGATGCAGAGGCACAGATCCTCCTGTCAGAGATCTCACTTTGGTACTTGCTGACCAGTCGAGAAATCTCCACAGGGCGCCAGGTTTTAGAGTCATCTGAGTAATTTGCAGCATAAGAAAGCAAGTCCTGAGAAGGCAGTCCCAAGTGGGAAACCAGTGAGTTGTCCAACCTGCAGGAAGCATAGGACAAACATGAGTTAGAGGTCAGCAGAGCTGAGAAGCAGGAAAATGGGACAATAGCCTGTCTGATCATTTCTCTTCCTTTGATTTATTCTAAACTCCTTTTACAAAAGGATTATCTGTATTTGGCCAAACATAAGATGTGAAAAGAAGTCACTCGGAAACTATCAGGACCTCCAACATACAGAAGGGCCAACTGTGGCTCTTTGAACATCAACTTCATTTAAAGATAATAGCTTTATGCTTTTGGTTCTTTTTATACTCCACTCTTGCCTTACAGGTATGGAAACAGAAGCAAATAGAGCTTAAGTGTCTTGTTCAAAATACAACACAATGTTGACAGTCAGGGTCATAAATCCCCAAGTATTTTGCTTAATGTACTCTTATTTGTCTTACCACTCATATTTGACCAATGCTTGGTCTTGAAAAGCAATTTTCTCTAAGAGTTTTGGCTTGACCTTGAAGACCACAATACACATATCTAACCAAGAAGCACCACCAACATTGATTTGTCCTCAACACAAAGCAAATTTCAGGGCCATGTCTGATTCATTTCCACATTAAATTTGACCATCTAGTTCCAGCAGGTGTGATTGTACACTGTGGTTTGGCAGCTTTTAATCCTCCTCAGAAAGGCACTGGTCTAATATCATCTTATGATTTCTAGACTCTGGCTACCCTTTCTAAAGAGTCACATCTCCAGCTGTGTGCTGACATTTCCATCAGGGAAGAATGTTGAATCTGCTTTTGATTTATGTGTGAAAAAATTACTCAGAAAAGTTTGCCTTTATTATTATTAACGGAAGGTCATATTGCAAGTGAAAATCAGACTACATCAAATACTGAACTTAAAGGAGATTTTTACATTCTTGTCATTAAACACTATTAAATGACTGAGCAGCACCTGCTAATGAGTTTTGACTAGTATATTTTCAATGAATTAGAATTTTGATGAACCCCAAACTGTATATTGTTTCATTTGCTTACTCATAATTCAGCTTTGCTTAGAGATTACATGTTTTCCACTGATTATATGTTTGTTATTTGTAGTACTGTGGATGAAGCTCAGGGCCTTGTGTATGCTACCAAAATGTACTACAACTGAATCACACTACCAGTTAATTCCTAGTATTTTGATAGTAAGGCAAGCCACAGACAAAATTAAGGGCAAAAGGTCAACAAGGGACAAGAGCTGGAACATTCAGGTCTCTGAGGCTCTTTCATATTAGAGCTCCAGCCTCTCACAGTTGGTAAATGCTGTCAGCAAGATACTTCTGCAGTGCAATGGTGCAAATTGCAATGGTTGCAAGCACAAGGGGTTCTTCTCAAGAACCTTGCCATAGGAATATTGAAGATGAACTTGAAAAAAGCTCAAAAAAGTCAGCATTACCAGAAGGTTCAGGACAACTGTGGGGACTCATTTTCCCTTCTAAGAAGGACTAGAAAGGGCTCAGGGCCCTGAGGTAGTCCTGCTTCCAGTAGCTTCTCTTAGTCATGAAGTACCAAACCTACAAAGCTCCTGGAACTTCAGATTTACAGTGAGGTGATAATAATAGTAACATACACTTGAAAAATCTTTAAGTATGTCAACTTCCTTCTTAAATGCTTTGTGTATAATTAATCTGTTTAATCTTTGTGAGTGATATTAAAAATTGTACCCAGGTCAACAAACACATTAGGCAAATGTTCTACTACCGAGCTACCTCTTCAGCACAAAATCCTTTCAATATACCTATGAGGTTGATAGATTATGAATTGCTAAGATGAAGACCCTAAGAACATGGAATGACTACAATCATTTTTCCAAGAC
This sequence comes from Rattus rattus, assembly GCF_011064425.1. NCBI lineage: Eukaryota > Metazoa > Chordata > Mammalia > Rodentia > Muridae > Rattus > Rattus rattus. The sequence goes on along the minus strand of NC_046172.1, from coordinate 2,000,384 downwards.
ATTTGATCAGGGAATTGGAAAAAATGGCATTCACGGTGCAAAGCTTGAAACCTTCACTCTTTCTCTAATGTTTATTCATAAGAGTCCATTTTTACAGAATTAGCTCTAGCAAGAGAAAAGCAGTTCAATAGGGTTGGGGTTTAGCTCAGTGGTACAATAACACCTTGCAAGCACAAGGCCCTAAGTTAGGTCCCCAGCTCAAAAAAAAAAAAAAAAAAAAGAGAGAGAGAGAAGTTCAATAATACTATTAAAGGCTAGAACTGACAAATCCTGAAAGCATATTCTGACATTGTGCCCTTGTTTTGGGGATGTCCTTGTGCATCTTGTTTTGGGGACAAAAAAGGGGAAGACAGAGTATATGTGACTTGTCTGAAGAATCAAAGAAAGTTAGTGATAAAGGGACATAACTCCCAGGGCTTCCACTCAACTAACTTGTAGAGTTGAATGGAAAGAAATTTCCTACTCTGTGGGACAAGGTCATCATCCTTTTTTTCTGTTGTCATTTTCTGAGGAGATTCTGATGTGATGACAACATGTTTTGGTAGGTGATCTGTAGGTTCAGCGATGGTTAAGGGAATTCCCTACTGAATTTGACAGAAAAACAGACAGGTTCTCCCCCATTCAAAATCGTGTGACATTTACTACTGCAAAGGGGAAATGGGTATCTCCCAGTGTCAGTGTCTGCCTACTTCACTAACTAGAAGAATGAAAACATGGACCCTGATCTTCATTTACTAAAATGTCTATAATCCTGAGTTTAGAATATCAAAAAGAAAACAAATGAAACAAACAAAAATGAAAACAAACAAAAACAAAAAACAAAAATCAACCCCGAAAACAACAGGCAACATTGGATTTTCTTTTGAATTGAGGTCACGGGCATGATTGAAGTGAGATTGGTTGAATTTCTTACTCCGTGAAAGGTAGACTAACAGGACTATACCTCCTCAGAACTGGGAGAAATATTAAGGTGAGTAGGACAATTAGGTGTTTGGTAGTAATGGTGGGAATTGGAGAGACTATACTAGAATTAGAATGAAATTTTCTCTTCTACTGTGTTCAAACATACCTCAAGTATTTCTTTTCTCTTTTCTCTTTTAATCCCTCAGCTCTATACTGAACCCAAAAATCATCAGTCTTCTTTCTAAAACTCTCAGGATACAGTCATTGTTATTAGCACAGTCCACAATGCTCTTGAAAGGCTCATCACCTGCTGTTTATTCTCCTTATAAGCTTGGGTTGTTCTCACTAAACTGCTGGCTACTCTTAGATAATTGTATCCTTTCAAGCCCCTGACATGCCCTTCCCTTTCTCGGAAACAATCTTCTTCTTTCTTATCTGGATAATACCTACTTAACCTTTTAAACCCCAGACAAGTAATGCTCCTTCTGATCTTCATTCATTTTACTCTTCTTTGAGATAGCTTTCTTTCTACGTGGTCCCATGACCCTCTGCAATGACCATTTTATATATTGTGCTTTAGCCATGAATTTACTCCCTTGTTTTCTCAATAATAAGGTCCTCCAGGGAAAGGAACAGTTTCTTCTTTCAACTTTATAACTCAAGAGTTTAGCAGAGAGCTTCTTACTAAGATAATACTCAATATCTTGTGGTTGGATGAATGAATGTTTCGATGTGTAGATGGGCCATGGTGAATATTTAGATGTAAGATGCATATGTGAAGAGATGTTCAAAGAATAGGATCATAGAATGGGTAAAATGATGGTTGGGGTGGAAGAATGCATGAAAGACTGTCTGGATGAGTGAGCAGTTGAACAGTAGATGAATGGGCACAGGGAAAAGTTGATGAATGACAGATTATGTAGGTACTAGAACTGCCCAGGCTTCTGAATGAATTGGGGTTAGGTTCTGAATTAAAGCAATAATTACTGCCTGCTTTGGTAAGAGTTAAATTTCACTGTGAACTTAAATGGATTCTCAATTACCTGAGGCCTCTTGGATGTGCCTTTTAGGGGGTTTCTAGAAAGGTTGGACAGAGGCAGAAAGACTCATCCTGAATGTGAGTGGCACTATTCCATGTACTAGGGCTCTGGACTAAGTAAAAAGAGAAAAAAGGAGAAAGCCAACTGAACACCAGCATACCCCTCATTCTATTTCCTGACTGCCAATGCTATACAGCCAGCTGCTGCTCCCTCCGGTGGCCACAGAGCTGCCAAGTCTTCCCTGGCAAACCTTCCCTGCTATGATGGACTGGATTGCTCTCAATCTATAGGGTACAATAAACTCTGCCTCCATCAATGTCCTGTTTTTGTTTGTTTGTTTTTTGTTTTCTTAATGTACAGAGCTAAACAGAGAAATCTCAATAGAGGAATCTCAAATGACTGAGAAGCACTTAACAAAATGTCTAACATCTTTATTCATCAGGGAAATGCAAAGCAAAACGACCCTGAGGTCGTTACACCAACAAGAATGTCTAAGATAGAAAACTCAAGTGATTGGGTGCTGGAGAGATGGATCAGTGCTTAGGAGCACTATGGGCTCTTCCAGAGGACTTGGGTTCAACCCCCAGCACCCACATAGCAGGTCACAACTGTCTAACTTCAGTTCCAGAGGACCCCACACCTTTATACATACATACATGCAGGTAAAACACCAATATCCTGAGTGAGGAAACCCAGGTCCAAAAGAGCAGTCATTCTATGCACTCACTAATAACTGTATATTAGCCAAAATGTACAGAATATCATGGTACATCCCACAGACCCAAAGAAGGGAAACAAGAAGGAAGGCCCAAGTGCAGGTGCTCGAATCCCACTTAGAATGGAAAACAAAATCACAGGAGGCAGAGGGAGGGAGGGACATGAGTGGGAGGGGGGAAGGGAAGTAGAGTGACAGGATCAGGTATGGAGAGAGACAGGAGAGAGGCCCAGAGGACAGGAGAATGAACAGAAATATGCAACTGCCATTGGTGAGGTGGGAGACAGGCAGAACCTCTAAAATAGGAGAGACCTGGAAAGGAAAGAGGCCCAGGAGTAAATGTGGTGACCTTGGCTAAAATGTCCCAACAATGGAGAGGAACCTGAATTAACAGACCACCTCTGGTAGTCAGCCAGACTCCAGAGTGGAGGAATAAGGACACTCACCCACATACAAAACTTGTGACACAAAGTTTTGGTCCTGTGTAAAGGAGATGCAGGGACAAAAATGGAGCAGAAGACTGAATGAAGGGGACTGACCAACTTGGGATCCATCCATGGACAAACACAAACCCTGACACTATGCTGATGCCATTTTGTGTGCACTTTTGACAGGAGCCCTAGCATGGCTTCACTTTGAGAGGCTCTAGCTAGCAACTGCTGGAGGCAAATGAAATATAGCTAGAACATGGACAGAGGTTGCAGGTCAAGGACCCCTATGGAAGAGTTGGGGAAGGACTGAAGGCTCTGAAGGCGATGGAAGACTAAAAGTGTCAAATAAACTGGACCCCTGGGAGCTTCCAGAAATTGAACTACCAACCATACAGGGACTGGTTTGAGGCCCCTAGGCACATATCCAGCAGAGGGCTGCCTTATCTGGATTCCATGGGAGATGTGCCTAATCCTCTAAAGACTTGATGCCCCAAGGTGGGAGGGGCAGCATTTGGGCTTTAAATAAATAAATAAATAAATAAATAAATAAATAAATAAATAAGGAGCACCTGAGAAAGATACCTGACATCAACCTCTGGCCTTCACTCACACATACAAACCAGAGCATTTGCATTCAAATTCTCATGTCCATAAAGTCACACACACAAAGCATATGTGTGCACATGTGAACCTGCGCAAAGATCCAGTCATTCTTATATACACTTTAAGGACTTTAGCAGTATATAAAGAATACTTGTTCTCATTATTAAATATTCTTTTCCAAAAATCTGATTTTAATGGCTTCATGATATTCAGTTACATCAACCAGCTATAATATACTTAACTAACCCTCTATCTTGAGACAAAACAAACATTTTTCACTTTTCAATATAAACAGTGATGTGTCAAACATTCCTGCAGTAAGATTCTGTGCATCTCCCTTATTAATTCCCTGTGACAAACTCTTAAGAATGGTATATTTGGATGAATATACTTAGCCAAGATGCCTAACAGTGGGGACATGGAAGCAGAAGGTCCTTCTGTAGGTAGGACCTCCCTTCAATGGAGGGATAGGGAAATCAACCCACCTAACAAAGACAGGACCTAACGAATTTGTCCTGTCTAAAAGAAATGCAGAGATGGAGCAGAGACTGAAGGAATGATCAACCAATAACTGGCCCAACTCAAAACCCAACCCATGGGCAAGCACCAAGCCCTGACACTACTGATACCCTCTTATGCTTCCAGTCAGTAGTCTAGCATAACTGTCCTCTAAGAGGCTCTGCCTATCAGAGGACTGAAACAGATGTAGATACCCACAGCTAAACATTGGATAGGGAACCCCACAGGAAAACCAACAAAATCAACTAACCTGGACCCCTGGGAGCTCTCAGAGATTGAACCACCAACAAAAGAACACACATGGGCTGGAATGAGGCTCCCATTTTATTTTTTGAGACAAGTTCTCTCACAGGACCTGGAGCTCTCTGGTTCAGCTAGCCTGACTGGTCAATGAACTGCAGGATCCTGCCCTTCTCTGCCTTCCCAACACTAAGATTATGTTTGTTTGTTCGCTTGCTTGTTTGTTTGAACAGGGTCTCTGGAGATCCATCTACTTCTCCTTCCCAGTTCTTGAGTTACAAGCCTTCGTAGCCATGTTTATTTTTGATGTGGGTCCTGGGGATCCACGTTCATAGCACGCAGTTTACACATTCATCTCTCTAGCCCACTTCAGAATGAGTTCTATATGATTTTTATTTTGAAATTTTCTTAATCAGTATTCCTAAAATAAATGACTACTATGCTTATAATAAAAGAAAATTATTTATAAGGTAGCAAGAAAGATGAGAAACAGGTCCATGCCCACAGAGCCTCTCTGCCTCTCGAAGTTGCACTTAAGCATTCTCAACATACCTTGCTGTGACGCCATGAACCTGCCCTGTCATGTTTTCCTACATACTTCCTCTTCAGGTGCACATGGGGTATCTTGAACTCTTATGAAACAGTGTTGCAAGGACAACTTGAAGCTGATGAAGGAGATCAGAGCCTAGAACTCTTTAGTGGAATCTTTCTTTCTCTCCCAGCTTAAAGTACATCCATATCCTGATCACTGCTTTCTGAAAAATCAGCACTTCACTATATTCTCAGTTCTCTGGATCCCACTTCTTAGGTGGGAAGCCCTGAGTTCAAATGAAACATCTCCATATTTCTATTACTTCCTTTCACATTGTGTCAGTCAACAAAGTAAACACGGAGCTGAATCCAGGAGTATCCTTTCTGCCCTCCTTTGTCAGAAGTAATCTCTCTTCTGGTTCTTTAGTCCCTGAGATAACCCCAGGCCACCCTACTTACAGTTTTCTATAAGATCCCCCTGAAACACAGGTTTTATCTCTCAGCTTAACAGCTTCCCTATTGTCTGCAAAAGACTAGCCTTAATTAGGGATCCTTCAATTTTGCAACCTTCACAAAAAGTTTATGAAAGGCTTGCTAGAGAGGACTGGAGATGTAGCTCAATGGTAGAACACTTGGCTAGTATTTGAAGAGTCCTGCCTGAGGTTTTTCTACACATCACAGGAAGAACAAACAGAAACCAAACATGCTTAATACTAAATGTCCGTGTAAACTCCATTAAACATCTAAAAACCTTAGAAAACATTTTAATAGATCTAGAAAGAGAGCTCACTGGTTAAGAGCACTCTTCCAGAGGACCCAGGTTGGATTCTCAGAACCCAAATGGTGGCTCACACTGCCTTTAGCTCTAGTCCCAAGGTTAGATTTGACACAATCTTTTGGTTTCCTCAAGATTAGCCATGCATTTCATGCACAGACACACATGCAGGCAAAACACCCATGCAAATGAAACAAAATAAAATAAAGTAAAATAAAATGAAATGAAGTGTAACATTTTCTGTGACACACACACACACACACACACACACACACACACACACAAATTGAGTTTTATTCAGCCATACAGAATGACAAAAGTATGTCATATTTGAGGAAAATGGATGGAATTGAAGATCATTATATCAGATGAAATGAGGTAGACTCAGAAAAACAAAAATCACATTTTTCTCATATGTGGAATATAAATTTTTTTAAATATATGAAATGAAAATAAACAGGGACTAGTTAAGGAAAGAAAGGGTATTGGGAAAAGGGGAACAGGAAAAAATAAGATAAATACCATTAAGGCAACATAATATATGCATAAAATTGTCATAGAGAAGTCCATCATTTTGCACAATCGAGAGCACAAAAAAAAAAAAAAAAAAAAAAGAAAAGAAAAAAAAAAAATAGAATAGCTCAAATTTTGATTGTGTTTCTTTTCCATTTGTTTCTTTAGCATTTTGAATAAATTGAATGTTTTTCCATTTGTTCTTTGGTCACAGATTAGGCATATAGGTTAGTTTTGGTGGAGGAGGAGAAACAGTAAAGTTCAAAGGTCTTCACTGCTGAAAAGAAAAACTGGGAATCACTAGATTACAGGCTAAGTTCCGGATTACTTAGCCCAGCATTCAAGAGCCTATGCCTCCTAAGTCCCTCCAGGCTTCTCTGTCCATAGCAACCTACACCTAGGGTCTCAGCCACCAGCACCTTTCACGTCCTCCCATGCTGCTGCCTTTGCTTAAGATGCTTCTGCTTTAATCCTTTCCCTTCCAAAAAATTTCAGTTCATTCTGTACATCCTTGTTCAGAAGAAATCCTGTCCCCAGAAAAGCCCTCTCTGGAACCGGTGTTTCCTGTCTGTGGGACCCTGTACTCAAGTATGCATCAGACTAAAGCTCACAATTATTTGTAATTTTGTCCTTTTTTGTCTGACCACCTAGAAGGTAAGAACAGAATTGTGGTGGCTGTTCCCATTTGGTCCCTGCTTAATCTAAGAACAAGGTTCTTAGGTTTGCTGAATGCTCCATGACTGTGTTCATAGGCCACCTTTCTTTCTTTCTTTCTTTCTTTCTTTCTTTCTTTCTTTCTTTCTTTCTTTCTTTCCTTTCCTTTCTTTCTTTCTTTTTCTTTGTGAGAGCAACGTGCATTGCAGTGAATTAAACTCTATTTTTTCCTCAGATCAGTATCACACAACAGAGAACAAGCTCTGAAATGTTGGAGCAAATTGACCTTGTTTGTATTCCGGGTCTGCCTTGGGCAAAGCCCTTAATCCACCTTGTTTGCTTACTGTCTGAATAATGAGTGCAGACTGTCAACACTTGGACTAGTTTAAAATGTCTGCCACATAGTAGCTTTCTATATATTTCATTCCTCCCATTATGAGAAATGAATGGGAAAACTCACCAGTCCTAGGCAACTACAGTCATCGAAAAGAATGTTCAGTTAGTTTCAAAAGGAACATTTGAATTTAGCATTTAGGGTGGCAATTTGGTTTCTACCCTTGCCCTCCTATATTAACCCATTTCGACTATTACATGCCTTTCTCTCAGCTCCCACCCACAAACTAGACATCCTCACACTAAGAGAAGCTCAATTTGCCTTTCGAAGTTTTTTTTGGTGGCGATTCTGACCTTATTTCTTCTTTAAAGAACTTCTTACAAATGGATGTCCCGATGCAGGCATTGCATTTATCAAGACCGAGGAATGTCTTTCCCAGAGTGTAGCTGCTTCTGACTCGGGGTACCAGAGAAGGAGGGAGAGAAGCTGGCAAGGAGAAAGAACAGCTCAGGGTTGAGACCCACAGCAGTATCCATGCTGGCCAGCGTTGATGGAAGGCGGTAGCTGCAGCCTGGTCGCCCCGAACTCCATTCTGTGCTTTGCTCTGCAGCCTTGGTAGTCCAGCGGTGCAACTAAGAGCTGCACAGAGGTTAGGCCTGATGAAGGGAAGCTGCCAAAACAGCTGGTTTCAGTTGCTGCCCTGTTCAAACCTCTGAGGTTTCTGTCTGAGGATGCTAAAGAGCTAGCAGCTAATGAGGCTGGGCAGGAGGTAAGGAAGTCCATGGAGGATGCTGATAACACATTTCCAAAGTCACTCTTCCTCTGCTTGGGGCGGCTGCCTCAGTCTGGGGAGTGGCTCACTGGCAAATTCGGGAAGGACAATGGTTATGGCTTCCCTGTGAAGTCCTTTCGACAAACACAGGATATCCCAGCTGGGCAGGAAAGGTCCATGCAGCAGGATGTGTGTTGAACCTAGGTTCCACCTGGGAGTTTCAAAGAAACCTGAAGGCCTCCACCCTCCACTGTTTTCATTCTGGGTACATCTGTCCCTGTGGAACACACACACATACATACATGCTTGCATACATACATACATACATACATACATACATATATAATATACATACATACACACACACACTCAACACTTGCACACCTTCTACAGCATACCATCTCACCCCACCCCATCATGTATCATATGCAAATATCTCTCATCAAATATATGCACTCTACATATGTACATATCCTCACAAAATGAAACCACACAACACATGTACACATAAACACCCAAACACACACCTGCACATCCCTTATCCAAGAGCTCCACAACACAACATGTAACACCCACATCTCACACATATCTCATATCACACACACACACACATATATATATATATATACACATAACACATATATACACAAATAACAGAATTATACAGTGCACACAGCCGAACGCATGCATACTCTACCATACACACACATATACACAGTCTAACACACATACATCTACAGCACATACACTTCACAACATAAACCCTATAACACACACACTAACAATCACATACACATATACATAGTCAAACACTGACACACAAGACATACTATACACATCACACCAGAAACACACAAACCTCACACCATAAACACATGCACCCCACAACACACACATAACACTTCAAAATACAAATTCCATAATATACACATAAATACACAGAGTTTAACACACACACACAAATACACACACACACTACACTCCTATTACAACCCTCCACAAGACACGTACATGAAGATATAAACATGCATACCATCCACATCATGCATGAATACCATCCCACATCACACAAACCTCTCACAGCACTTATACTTCATAACATAAACCCCATAACACACATACATACATACATGCATACATACATACATACAATCTATCACACATACCTACATATATATACAGAACCTAACACACACATACAGTATACGCTGTAGAGGGCCGCAATAACATTCGCCACCACTAGATGGCGCTGGCTTCCACTGCGCCCCACGTGGAAGGCCAGGTCAGTCAAGATGGCGCTAGCCTTTACTGCGCAAGCCGGCTCCCTATGGGGAGATTAACTGTGTGCGCATGTGCAAGAGTGCCTTCATGCCAGGTCTTTGCCCATTTCCGGGGCGTACCTGATGAGGTCATGAGTAAGCAACCAATCAGGTGTGGGTGCGCACACGGGGGATAAATAGAGTGCGCCGGGCGGCGCAAAGGGGGCTTCCACCATGAGAGAGGAATAGA
>NC_046172.1:1914912-1990745 GCF_011064425.1 Rattus rattus | reverse complement strand
AAAAAAAAAAAAAAAAAAAAAAAAAAAAAAAAAAAAAAAAAAAAAAAAAAAAAAAAAAAAAAAAAAGAAACAGTTCTGCCAGTATTTTTTCTATGTAACTTTCATCTGTCCCGTGCGGCTCAAATTTAAGCTTCTTTCTCTGTTTAAATTGTTCAAAATATAACTTGAGGTTGAACCCAAAGAAGATTTAAGGATAACAGTTTGTCCAGAATGCATATAGCTAAGAACTTTTTAAATAAGCTGGTCAATTTTTCTGTTCTAGAATGCTTCCCTTTATTTTCATCAATTTGAACAAGTCATGACTTATAGAAGAGCTTTTTCTGAACAATGATGATACCAATATACATTACAAATTGAATTGCCAAAAGACCATGAGACCTCAACCCTAAAGACAACCGAGGAAAGCTGAGAACAGGAGAGGTTGTCTTTGTCAAGGAAGAGCTCACTATCTGGTTATCCACTACCAAAAGGTGAGCCCTGACAACATACATAGAAGTAGATTATTAGAACTGAATGGGTTTAATTTAGAAATATATGTGCATATACATATAGCCATGGTATAACAGTCAGTGCAAAAAAAAGCCCATAATTTTGAAGAAAATCAGGGAGGGCTATATGGAAGGGATTTGAAAGAGGAAAGGGAATGGAGAAACATAATTAAATTATGATCTCTAAAGTTACAAAAAGAACTTCCTTTATTAATCTCTAAGTGAAAGGAGTGATTTTTCACTGGGAAGATTTATTATTGCACTAACAATATTTACCCTAGAGAAAGAAAACATCACATAAATGTACAAAAAGGCTTATAAAGAATTTTTATGTGCAATATTTACTTTATAATAATTATAAAATTTTAAATGATCATTAATAAGATATAATATATATAACTAAAACACTCAAAAGAATAAGAAAAGAGGATTGTGTATTTGAGGTTAACCTGAGTTACATAATAAGAACCTGCTTCAAGAATAATGGAGCCCTTATTTTTTCCTCATTAAAGGCTTCTATCATCTTTATAAGATGAGATTTAAGGTCATTGTCTTGCTCTTTAGGTGTGTTAGGACATCTAGAGCTTGTAGTATAGCTGGGTTGTCATGCTTGCATATTGCCCTGGCTTTTGTTGATTGAGTTATTGCACTGTCTTTTAGCTATCTGGTTGTCCCTGGTATTGGCCTGGTAGTCCTTGTGGTAGCAGGCCTCTGGGAATGCAAGAAAACTAGTAGTCCCTAATGACAGCAGGCTGCCAGAGAAGCAGGCAGATCTGGTTGGGATCTGTTTTCCAGCATCCATGTGGTGGCTTACAACTGTCTTTAACTCTATGTTCAGGTTCTCCATCACACCCTTGTTATGAGGCACACATAATGCACTTACATGGATGCAGGCAAAATATACATGTCCATTAAGAAATCTAAATTTATGATCCCATCAATTTTAAGGTATTCATATATCTGTCAGTTACAAAGAATGAAGGATTTGTTTGTGCTGACCTATTAGTAATGAAGCTAATGAAATATTAAAGTAGAAAATAGCCAAACATCTTAATATCTAAGGTTTACACATGTAAATTAATTGACCACCTATGAAATCAATCAAGGTAACTGTTGCCTAGGACTATCAACATTTATTTACATATTATTCTAATTATTTATGATTATATTCATTTTAAAAATTCTACATACTAAAGGTACAAACCACAACGTAAGTAAACTTGAAGTCTATGTATCGTTCTTATAAAAACGTAATTATCTTATTTTAGTTACTAATAATCACTTGGTTTAGTCTGTATCAAAGACATGTTGAAGGAGAGAGATTTTAAAAATTAAAACAATGTTTATAGTGATATTTATCAAGGGGTTTTAGCTGAGCATGTTGGCACATAGCTTTATTCTCATCGCTCCTGAAGATAGTGGAAGGCAGATTTCTGTAAGTTTGAGTATACTCTGTGTTTCAGGCCAGCCAAGGCTACATAGTGGGACACCCTGACCCCCACAAAGAAGTTGTGGCTTTCATGTCCATTTGAAATGTGGTATAATTGACAAGTTCTATGCACAATATTTTTTCATGAAATTTAACTAGGCTGGCACTCAGTAAGTGTTGATTTTAAAGCTAATACGATGTGCTAATTTTGGAAAATTTTCACCTGCTCAATTATTGTTTCATCAATGAAGTAGCACAGACTAGGTGATCTCCCACATCTAATCATCTGTGATCCTATCATTCTATGACAGTCTTTAATGAAGGTAAATAATATGATAGCTTGTCCACAGATTTCATATTTTTTAAAATACTTTCAATTTAAAATGTTTTTCTCTATTATTTCCTAACAGGCAGGCTAGTGATACATCTGTGTTTGAGGGAGAAATAGTCACCTTGATACAATTATTCTTATCAAAAAGAGTCTTGAGAAATGTCTTCCCTAGGATGAAACAGCAATAGCTAATGTAAGCAGCTAGCACAGTGAGAAGAGCATTGTTGAGGAGTTAGGTATAAATTACGTGGAAGACCTTGAAAAAGCTATTGAAGGGGTTGGAGCCTCATTATCTGTACTTGTATCATGCTTACTAAAGCTGTACTAAGTTATAATCCTCTATTTAGTTAATAAATCCACTGTGTTACTGGGCTGGCCCAACCCCATGACTGGCAGGTGTATCAACAGTTTTATGTTATAATTAATTTAATTCTTCCAGTCAATCTCAGCTGCAAGTTCCTGTGTGGCTTACTCATTCCCAAAGAATATGGATCTATAGCAGATAGCTCTCTTAGGGATGATGGCAGATGTTATCATGGAGTCCTTTCTCTGTAAAGTCTAAATACAGGGTTATTGCACTATATCAGCATTACTCATAATGTCCCCTCTATACCAAATAATGTTCCTTCAGTACGAAACCTCATTCTTCTTGTATTCATCTAGAAAATCCCAGTTATGAAATCACGGCCAATAATGAAAGGGTAATACCAAATCATCCCGTAGCTTTCCTTTTATCCCTTGGCTGAGGATTATGGATTATTCTTTTTTTATGTCTTTCCCGCTGCTTCTGCATGTCAAAATCACTTGATATTTATCAGCCATGTGCATCTTCCTTACTTTCTTCTGCCTCTCCATTTGCTCCCTCATGGATATTGTTCACAGATTGATCCATCACCCTATAGCAGAAAATCTTTCACACACTTTTTTCAAAAGTATAAGGAATTTTCCATTCTGCCAAAATTCTTTTGTCAGTACAGTGCCACCTGGAGCACAAACATCTACAGGAAGGTCTTAATTGAATGACATCTTTCTCAGTCTTTCAGATGATATGGTACATGCATTCGGCCAAGAATTTAAAACAAAAAAGTAATGAAAAAGAAAAAAGAAAAACAATAAGAAAATCAAATGAAATAAAACACTACAAGTTGTGATTTGGATTCAGTTTTTAAGAAGGATTCTGTTTGCTATTTAAAAACCTCAAAGTAATCACCTCACTATAGTCATAGTCAAATATTTCTTGGTGTAACTACAAATAGGCCATTTTTAAACCTATTTTAAGCCTACTGTATGATAGACATGCAAGGCTTATACTTTCTTCAAATAGACCATTAGAATTTAGGCATATGCTGTTGGTTGATATCTCTAAAGCTACTTCTGCTCCCATGATTGCTAAAGCCTGTATTGAGTGACAAGATGCTCCACTCCTGCAGCAGCAGCAGCTTCAGGATTGAAGGGATCTGCTGATAACAACAGAAAAGCAGAAAAGAACTTGAATCCTCAGGACATCATTAAAATGCTAGACCAAACTCTGAGACCACTGAATTGAAGACTTTTTCTTTGAATAAAAGTGCATTTGTGCTTGAAGCCATTTTAGCCAACTTCTCTACTACCAACAGCTCAAAACAATTTCTAATTCATAAGGGGGAAGGGTATATAGTGGTGTGTAAAGCAGGCACAAGCCTCCAGGTATCATCAAGAGTGCTTGTAATCCTAGTGAATTCTGGAGAATCTGCAGCCATACTGGTCTTCAGAGTTCCAGGTTAACACAAGCTACATAATGAGACCCTGTCTCCAAGGGTGAACAAATAAATACAGTGTATCTGATCACAGCAATACATTTCTGGAATTCCAACACTTTGGAGGTGAACTAGGACTCAGGTTCCACAGCAAGCCTAGGCTACAGAGTGAGCCCTTGCCCAAAGAAGAAAAAGTGTGTTTAGAAATACACGTTAGTTGTAGGGAAGTGGTGGTGTACACCTTTGATCCCAGCATTTGGGAGGCAGAGGCAGGAAGATCTCTGTGAGTTCAAGGCCAACCTGGTGTACAGAGTGAATTCCAGGACAGCCAGTGCTACACAGAGAAAACTTGTCTCAAAGAAACAACAAACAAAGCAAAACAAAGAAAAATGTACTTTACTAATCAACTAAGAAAATGTATAAAATACATTTTGACTCCACATTATATAAATGTTAATTTTTAAAATTAGTGTAGCTCCAAAAGCAAATATGGAAAAAAATGGAGAGAACCAACATTTTGATCTCAGGGATTGGAAGCAGAAAAAGAATCAACAATAAAACGATTTCCCTTTTTTCTTCCGCAAAATAAATTCAGTGTTGTAAAAAAGATTAAATTCCATTCTGAACACTTTATTCTTTAATTATTCTGAGGTATTATTCTTTAATTTTCCCCACCTCAAACACATATGACATATCTTTGTGGTTCAGTGAATTTTCAGAAATGGATATGGCTATATAATAATGACATGAATGTAGTAGATACAGTATTGTTTAGGAAAATTTTCTGAAAAGACAGGCATTGATCTTTTAGCATAGATTAGACTGTTTTGATCATTGGAATGACTTGACATGCCATTTTTTTAAATTGGGTTATTTTATTTATATTTCAAATGTTATCCATTTTCCTGGCTTTCCCCGTCCAAAAAAAACCTATCCCATTCCTCTGCCCCTACTTCTATGAGGGTGTTTGCCCACCCAACCACCTACCTTTTCCAGCCTCCTCAACCTGATACTGCACTCCACTGGGCATGGTGGGGGGAGGGTCCAGACTTAGCAAGACCAAGGGCTTCTCCACTTATTGGTGCCCAACAAGGCCATCACTGCTACATATGTAGCTGGGGCCATGGGTCTGTCCATGTGTACTCTTTGGGTCGTGATTTAGTCCATGGGAGCTGTGGTTGATTGGTATTGTTATTCTTATAGAGTTGCAAACCCCTTCAGATCCTACAATCTTTTCTCTAACTCCTCCAATGGAGCCATTATGAGCATAGTGGGCTGTATTGAACATAGTGGAGCATGTGTCCTTATTATGTTAGAGCATCTTTTGGGTATGTACTCAGTAGTGTTATAGCTGTGTCCTCAGGTAGTACTATATCCAGTTTTCAGAGTTACAAAAGAATGATTTCCAGAGGAGTTGTACCAGCTTGAAATCCCACCAAAAATGGAAGAGTGTTCCTCCTTTTCTACATCCTCATCAGCATCTGTTGTCACCTGTGTTTTTTCTCTTATACATTCTGACTGGTGTGAGGTGGAATCTCAGGTTTATTTTGATTTGCATTTCCTTGATGACTAAGAATGTTGAACACTTCTTTAGGTGCTTCTCAGACATTAAATATTACTCAGCTGAAAATTCGTTGTTTAGCTCTGCACTCCATTTCTAATAGGTTTATTTTATTCTCTCAAGTGTAACTATCCTTGTATATATTGGATATTAGCCTTCTATAATATGATGGTTTGGCAAAGATGTTTTTCTAATTTGTTTGTTGCCATTTTATCTTAATAACAGTGTCTTTGCCTTACAGAAGCTTTGAAATTTTGTGAGGTCCCATTTTTGGTTCTTGATCTTAGAGCACAAGCCATTGGTGTTCTGTGCAGAAAATTTTCCCCTGTGCCCATGTGTTTGAGGATCTTCCCCACTTTTTCTTCTACTGGTTTGAGTGTATCAGGTTTTATGTGGGGGTTCTTGATCCCCTTTGATTTGAGCTTTGTACAGGGTGATAAAAATGGGTCAATTTGCATTCTCCTACATGCTGACCTCCAGTTCAACCAGCACCATTTGTTGAAAATGCTGTCTTTGTTTCTCTGATGGTTTTGTCAAAGATTAAGTGACCATAGGTATGTGAGTTCATTTCTGGGTCTTCAATTGTATTATATAGAACTATCTCCCTGTCTGTAAACCAATAACATAGTTTTGTTTTGTTTTGTTTTGTTTTTTATCACTTTTGCTATGTAATACAGCTTGAGGACAGGGATGGTGATTTCCCTAGAAATTCTTTTATTGTTGAGGACAGTTTTTGCTATTCGGGGATTTTTGTTATTACAAATGAATGTGCAAATTGTTCTATCTAATTCTGAAGTATTGATTTAGAATTTTGATGGGGATTGCACAAAATCTGCAGATTGCTTTTGGCAAGTTGGACATTTTTACTATATTAATCCTGTTCATCCATGAGCATGGGAGATCTTTCTATCTTCTGAGATCTCCAATTTCTTTCTTCAGAGACTTGAAGTTCTTGTCATACAGATCTTTCACTTGCTTGGTTAGAGTCACAGCAAGGTATTTTATATTATTTGGGACAATTGTGAAGGATGTCATTTCCCTAATTTCTTTCTCAGACTGTTTATCCTTTGAGTAGAGGAAGGCTACTGATTTGAGTTAATTTTATACCCAGTTATTTTGCTGAAGTGGTTTATCATACTTAGTAGGTTTCTGGTTGAACTTTTGGGGTCACTTAAGTATACTGTCATAGCATCTCCAAATAGTGATATTTTGACTTCTTCCTTTCCAATTTGTATTCCTTTGACCACCTTTTGTTGTTTCATTGCTCTGGCTAGGATTTTGAGCACTATGTTGAATAAATAGGGAGAGAGTAGGCGGCATTGTCTAGTCTGTGATTTTAGTGGGATTGCTTCAAGTTTCTCTCCATAGAGTTTACTGTTAGCTACTGGTTTGCTGTATATGACTTTTACTATGTTTAGGTATGGGCCTTGAATCCCTGATCTTCTCAAGATTTTTATCATAAAGGGGTGTTGAATTTTGTCAAATGTTTCTCAGCATCAAATGAGATGATCATTAGGATTTTTTTCAGTTTTGTTTATACAGTGGATTACATGGAGTAGTTCCATATACGACAGTCCACTGCATCCGTGGGATCAAGCCTACTTAATTGTGATGGTGATTGTTTGCAGTGTGTTCTGATTCATTTGCCAGGATTTTGTGGTACACGTCAATTCATTCATAAGAGGTGGTCTGAGTTCTTTTTTTGTTGCTGGGATGTTTTTATTATGGTTTGTTATAAACATAGTATGGCTTCATAGAAAGAATTGGTGAAAATTCCTTCTGTTTTATTACGTAATAGTTTGGACAGTATTGGAATATCTTCTATGAAGGTCTGATAGAATTCAGCACTAACCCATCTGGTCCTGGCCTTTTTTTGGTTGGGAGATTTTTAATAACTGCGTCTATTTCTTTAGGGGTTGTGGGATAATATAATGGTTTATCTGATTCTGATTTAACTGACATCTGTCTAGATATTGGTCCATTTCACTCAGATTTTCAAGTATTGTTGAATACATTCTTTTGTAGTAGGATCTGATGATTTTTTTTTAATTTCCTCAGATTCTGTTGTTATGTCTCCCTTTTCTTATCTGATTTTGTTAATTTGGATACTCTCTGTGTGCCCTATGTTTAGTCTGGCTAAGGGTTTATCTATCTTGCTGATTTTCTCAAAGAACCTACTTTTGGTTTTGTTGATTCTTTCTATGGTTTTGTTGATTCTTTGTATAGTTTCTACTTGGTTGATTTTAGCCCTGATTTTGAACATTTCCAGCAGTCTACTCCTCTTGTATGTATTTGCTTCTTTTCGTTCTAGAGCTTTTAGGTGTGCTGTCAAACTGTTAATGTATGCTCTCTCCATTTTCTTTTTAGAGGCACTCAGAGATATGAGGTTTCATCTTAGCACTGCTTTCATTGTTTCTCATATATTTGGGTATGTTGCGCCTTCATTTTCATTAAATTCTAAAAAGTCTTTGAGTTCTTTCTTTATTTCTATCTTGTCCAAATTATCATTGTATAGAGTGTTGTTCAACTTCCATGTGTATGTGGGCTTTCTGTCATTATTTTTATTGAAGACCAGTCTTAGTGTTGGTGATCTGATAGGATGCATGGATGGTTTCAATTGTCTTGTATTTGCTGAGGCCTGTTTTGTGAATGATTATATGGTCAATTTTGAAGAAGGTACCATGAGGGGCTGAGAAGAACATATATTCATTTTTTTAGGATGAAATGTTCTATAGATATCTTTTAAATCTATTTGGTTCATAACTTCTACTAGTTTCTCTTTATCTCTCTTTATTTTCTGTTTCCATGACCTGTCTACTGATGAGAGTGTGGTGTTGAAATCTCCTACTATTTTTGTCTGAGGTGCAATGTGTGCTTTGAGCTTTAGTAAGGTTTCTTTTATGAATGTAGTACCCTTTCATTTGAAGCATAGATTTTCAGGATTGAGAGTTTGTCTTGATGGATCTTTTCTTTGATGAATATGAAGTTTCTTTCCTTATCTTTTTTGATAACTTTTGGTTGAATGTTGATTTTATTTGATATTAGAATGGCTACTCCAGCTTGTTTCTTGGGACCATTTGCTTGGAAAATTGTTTTCCAGCCTTTCACTCTGAAGTAGTGTCTGTCTTTGTCATTGAGGTCTGCTTCCTGTATTCAGCAAAATGCTGGATCCTCTTTCTGTATCTAGTCTGTTAGTTTATGTCTTTTTATTGGGGAATTGAATCCATTGATGTCAACAGATATTAAGTAATAGTGATTTCTGTTTTCATTGTTTTTGTTGTTAGAGGTGCAATTATGTTTGTGTGACTTTCTTCTTTTGGATTTGTTTCAAGAAGACTATTTTCTTGCTTTTCCTATGGTGTAGTTTCCCTCCTTGTGTTGGAGTCTTCCATGTATTATCCTTTGTAGTGCTGGATTTGTGGCAAGATATTGAGTAAATTTGGTTTTGTCATGGAATATCTGTTTTCTCCATCTATTTTACTTGAGATATTTGCTGGATATAGTAGCCTGGGCTGGGTTTTATGTTCTCTTAGGGTCTGTATGATATCTTTTATTGTTAAGAATAGTTTTCCCTATCCTGGGATTGCAAGCTGGTACAACCACTCTGGAAATCAGTCTAGAAGTTCCTCAGAAAATTGGACCTAGTACTACCTGAGGACCCAGATATACCATTCCTGGGAATACATTCAAAAGACACTTCAACATATAACAAGCATACATGTTACACTATGTTCATAGTGCCTTATTCATAAAAGCAACCTGGATAGAATCCAAATACCCTTCAAACTTGGCATGGATACAGAATATATGGTACATTTACATAACAGAGTACTACTCAGCTATTAAAAACAATAACTACATTAAATTTTTAGGCAAATGGATGGAATTATAAAATATCATCCAGAGTGAGGTAACCCAGTCACAAAAGAATACACATTTCATGCACTCACTGGTAAGTGGATATTAGCTCAAAAGCTTGGAATACCTAAGGAAAAAAATCACAAATTATATGAAGCTCAAGAAGAAGGAAGACCAAAATATGGATGCTTCAACCCATCTTAGAAAGGAGAACAAAATTCTCACAGGAGGAAATACAGGGACAAAGTGTGGAGTAGGGACTGAAGAAAAGATCATCCAGGAACCACCACACCTGGGGAACCTGCCTTGTCATCTTTCTATCTCAGCCTCTGAAGTGGCTGAGATTAGAGGTCTGTGCCAACAAGCTTAGTTTTTATTTCTGTTCATAGTAACTATAGGTTTAACTCCTCTGTCCACTTTTTGATTTTGCTTTCTATCAAGGTGAGTTTGAGTATTTATGTACAAGTAGATAGTTATTAATATCTGATCAGATGTGTAGTCTGCAGTATTTCCTCTACTCTGTGAGTGCATCTTTGTTCTTTTCCTCACTTCTGTCAAGGTGCATTTTTCTTTTGCTTGCCATCCTGTTTGTCTACTCTCATCGTTATCTGAGTTCTGAGGGGTACCTCTAAAGCAACTATCATTCCGACTAATATTATGTAGCTTTATCCTGTTTTTTCTGTTATTTTATACTTATTTGTCATATGCTTAATTTTAAACTTATTTTGTGTTTATTTTTGTATGTGATGTGAGATAAGGGTCTTTATTTATTATTTTGCATATAGATACTGAGTTGTCCTAAGACAAGCTTGCTGAAAAATAATTAGCTCTACCTCTATAGATTGGTTTGTGGCCTTTTAATTCTGTTCCATTAGTTTATATATCTGTTTTTAAACCAGTACTATATTGTTTTGATTATTCTAGTGTTAAAGTATATTTTGGATTCAGTAGTATATTGCCCTGGGTTTTCATATTTTATTCAACAACACTTTGGACACTACTTTATAGGAAAGAAGGAGCAAACAAGAGGGGATGGAGGAGATAGGGGAGAAAAGTTGAGTAGTGGGGGTGTCTTAGTTAGGGTCTTATTGCTTTGAACTGGCACCATGACCAATGTGACCAATGTAAGTTTTATAAAGGACAGCATTTAATTGGGGAAGGCTTACAGGTTTAGAGGTTCAGTCTATTATCAACAAGGCAGGAGCATGGCAGCATCTTAGCATCCAGGCAGGCGTGATACACGAGGAGCTGAGTTCTACATCTTCACCCAAAGGAAGCCAGGAACAGCCTCAGCATCCTAGGGGGAGCTAGGAGGAGCATCTCCAAGCCCACTGTACAGTGACACACTTCCTCCAACAAGGCCACTCCTTCTAATAGTACCACTCCATGGGCCAAGCATATGCAAATCATCACAGGGGAAAAAGAACAAAATATAATGACATATATGTATGAAAATGTCATAATGAAACCCATATTTTATGTGCCAACTTTTAAAACTGATAACCAGAAAATAAATAAAAGAATGCCATGGGCCTGGATAGATGGCTCAGTAGTTTACAGCACTAGTTGCTTTTCCAGAGGACCTTGGCTCAATTGACAGCATCCATTCCATAGCTTACAACTGTCAGTAACTCTAATTCTAGATGATCCAATGCCCTCTCTGCCCTCCATGAGCACCAGGCACTTATGTGGTATACAGAAAAACAAGACACCTGTAAACATAAAAGAACATACTTTGACCATACCTGAAGAATATAAAATTTTCTTATACATTAACATTTATCTGGGGCAAATATCTAAGAGCAGTGTTGTTGGGCCACATAGTAGCTATAGGCTTAATTTTATAAGAAACATAAATAGTTCAAAAGGAAAGTTCCCAAATTAAATCAATCATTTTATCCTAACACCAACAATATATGAAAATTCCACTCATCTTATATCCTTATCAATACTTGTAATATCTGTCCTTTGGGGAGGCATTCTATTGAGCATGATATAATATTTTAATTTTAATTTCCCTGAATATTGACCATTTCTGACATGTTAAAAGAAGTTATTAGTTTTAAAATATTTTAATGTTTTATTGAGTGTTGATCTTGAGTGTGTTTGCATGTGCACACATGCTCACATATGCTAGCATGATATAAGTATAAGAAGTATGGAGAGCAGAGGACAACTTAGAGGAGTCAGTTCTTTCCTTCTATCATATGGATTTCTGAGACTGAACTCAGCTCCTCCGATTTGGTGCCAGTTGCCTTTATCCACTTAGCCATGTTTTAGGTCCATCTATTTCTTACATGTTCTTTGACAATATATGATTAAGTCTTTTGTTTGTTTTTAATGACATTGTACTTTTTAAATCATTGAATAGCAGGGGATTTTGTACTGTTGAGATTATGGATACTATATCTTATGCGAATGGAGTCATTGATACTTTTCTCATTTTGTGTTGTTTAACATAACCTACCTGAATTTTGAAAAGTAAAATTTTTAATAGCCAGAAATAGTAATAATGGCAAATAATTATTTTAGTTTTTCATTTCTTGGGAAAATGATGGAGGTACATATACTAATGGAGGTACAAAAATTATGGAGGTATGTAACTTTTATATATAAGTGATTGCCAGGAACTATATATGAGAAGTTGTTTAAAGGCTCTGTGACTCAGCCTCTTATCTATAAAATATCTTTAAGGTCATTTTGACTTGCAACATTTCTATTCTCTTAGTTCTATTACAAAAAAGCAACAAAGATACTTTTGGCTCAGAACCATATATTGGTATGGGTGTTAACTTTCAGAGATCCTGGAAGGATATGATGTTGCCATTCAACTTTCCTAACCATAAATATTTCCTTTTGATCTTATATTTCAAAATAAAGATCCTTTATACAATTCAGTTTTTTATGAGCCTGTAAAAACAATTAGTATTTATATTTTTAGTATAGATATACTAAACAAATTTCGGAGACTATTGTAGTTAACCATTGTAAACTATTTTAATTTAATTTGTTTTTGCCTTGAAAGAGAGCAATTAGCAATAGCAAAACAAAAACAAAAAGCCAAATAAAACTAAAGCTGAAATGGGTTTTGCATCCATTGAATATAGATAGAATTTGCCTTTCAGTTTTAAATCTTGACCCTTGGTCACTGAGCTTTTCTCATGGGAGCCTTATTAACTGAAAGTTCCCAATAGTAGGTACTTTTCTCTCTACTTCAGTAAGGGAAGGAAAGAAGTACAGGTTCTATCACATTCCAGGATTGCTTTCTATTCATAACAGGCCTCCAGAAGGATGCTTATGCCACAGTACCCGTTCACAGAGAAGAGAGGGTTTCTAACTAGAGTCCTAGAAAGGATAATAATGTAAGAAATTCTTTGATTGTACTACATGTAACTCAGCTAAAAATATTCAATATCTTGTATGATCAGAGGAAGGAGATATAAGATTTTAGAGGACAGTGAGGACAATTCAAAGTACTATATGACTGGTTTTAAAATCTTGCAGGGATATAATTGTTTTACTATTGATGCTTTAGGAACTTTGAAAGCATCTTGATTTTCATCCCATGGTATACTTTTAGGGACAGAAAGACAGTCTACATTGGATTTTCTGTAGGCTCTGATTCCTGGAAAGAAAATGACCATGAACAAGAGAGGTAGGTTTTACACAGGAATTAAACTCAAGCTTCTTAAGTAGAGATTTGTAGACAGAAAATGGAAGTACATTTATTGATTATTTTCTTGACTCTATTAATCTCAGAGTATGTAACTAAGAACAGAAATCCTACTATCCTTAGCCAGACGTTTCAGGTTTACAAAATTAATCAAGTTGGGTAAGTGGAACAGCTGTTGTGGAAAAATCTTTTTGCATACATTGTACTTTGATCATTAATCTCCAGTCTTCCAGTTCATTGCACCTCCCTACCCACCCTACTTTCTGATATATTTTTTTCTCTTTACGAAAAGATTAACAAAAACAAACAAAAATTAAGAAACAATCTCATAAAAATGGAAATAAAATAAACAAGCAAAAGACCAATAAGGCAAAGGAAAAAGCTTAAACAAAAGAAAAAGGAGACAAATTCCTAGTCCTGCTTGCTCTGAAGTGCTATTAAAGTACCCAGTGAGATTCCAACAGAGAAAACTGATTTTTTCCTTTGCCAGCAGGTATCAATTATACATAGTTTGTTATGTGAGGGTGGGAGCCCATGTCTACTTCCTCATCTCAGAGCTGGGATCTCTTCTTGCTTGAGTTTGTTCAGTCAATGTGCATGCTGTTAACAGTTTCTGTGAGTTCAAATGTGTACCAGTCCTATTGTGTATGGAAGACATTGTTTTCCTTGAGTCAACTACCACTTCTTAAATATTTCTAACCCAAGTTTTTCATAGATTCTTTAAACCTTGAAGGAAGGCATTGATGAAGAGCCTCCTCATTAAGGCTTCAATTTCATAAAAATGGGTCAGGGAAGAAACAAATTCATGAATTTAAAATTGTTAGAATTATTTTTCATGCCAAATGATAATACTTGACTCTTATTCATTGACAATTGGACCAAGGTAATGACATGATCAGATATAGTTCTCATGAAGAAATAAAAGTATGCAAGTGGAAATGGGTTTGGACATAAAAATTTATTCCAAGTTAGTTTCAAAGACCTTTTTAGACAGTCATAGAAAAAAATAGAAAGAATACTGGATCAGTACAAAAACAGTAAAATTAGGAGAAAGTCATATATATATGAGAAATAAAAAGGAAAGTCTAAAATTGGAAAAGGCTGAGATGATGAAAAAGTGTCTTTAGGTTATAGTTCTACAAAGAAGAGGCTTATTCCCAAGTTCGAGTATTTGTAGCCTCACCTCTTAACTGGGCAGTTTTCAGCTTCCCTAATCGCAAACACGCTTACCTCACAAAACCTCCATTGCTGATTTGTTCCCATGTACAGCAAATGTACTGCATATCCAATGAGAAAAGCAGGAGCTTCCAATAATATATGAACACGGCAGATATCAGATAATGCTAACCATTCCATTTCTTGACATTTGGCTGCTCACAAAAGCTGCCTGAGAGAAATTCAGGATTTATTCCTCATAATTTTTGTTTGTTTGTTTGTTTGTTTTATTAGGTTCCAGGGTACTAAAAGGCTTCAAGAGTCCAGTGTGGTGGAAGCACCTATACATTTTTTTAAGATTCTTTATCATTATTTTCAGTTGATGGCAGATTTACCAGAAGCTATGGGAATTATTCAATTCCCTCTGAAAGACTCCCTGGAATGGTGCTGTCTTAAAAGGATCTGCTAAACTCTTCTTCAAGTAATCACTGAAACCACAAATGATTTCCATGTGTCCTGGGGCATTTGGCAGTCTTTAGTCATAATGGCCTCCATCCAGTTTTGTTCTAGTTCCTCTAAAGGAAATGGCCCTACATCTCTTTTTATAGATAGCCCCAAAGATAAACATGAGTTTTTTTTTTCTGGAGTCATATTAGTTGACCAAAAATGTAAGTTATGGCCTTGTCTGACTCATTGACCTTCTCCAGAGTTCAATGTTCTGAAAGGAATTTCATCAATGACATGTCACTTAGCAATCCTTTAGAGAAGGGTAGTGCTCCTGGAGAGTAACAAAGAGAAAACTGTCAACAGAAACTACAATTGATTCCCTAGTTCCAGTTAAATGAATCTTCCAAGCTCTCACAGTTCTGAAAATCGGAACAGAAATACACTTCACAATTTGTGTAGCAAAGTCACTCAAATATTCAATTGACTTCTTTGTCACTTGGGCCCTTGTCAATTGTCTTTGTCAATATATTTGCTTTATGATTTCATAACCTAGTCCATATTTTTGTTGCATATTTGCTGTCCTTGCTCTTGAGTTAGCTACTGGATCAAAGGCTACTTGCTTCCTTTTAATGCTAAATTATATTTAGAAAGCACAATTAGGCATGCATTACTAGAAGACTAAACAATTTTTTCTTTTGCTTTTTTTTTTAAATCCTATAAAAGTTCTCCATTTTGAATTTATCTGATTCTTACAATTTAGAAATGTAAAGATGTCATAAAATTTAGGGTAAGTATTGATAACTCAGGAAGTGACTCTACAGAAGTTATAGCTACATGAATGACCCACTAAATGGGATTCTAAAACAGATCAGTTCTGTTTTTTTTTTCCATCTTTATTAACTTGAGTATTTCTTATTTTCATTTCAATTGTTATTCCCCTTCCCGGTTTCTGGGCCAACATTCCCCTAACCCCTCCCCCCCTTCTGTATGGGTGTTCCCCTCCCCATCCTCCCCCCATTACCACCCTCCCCCAAACAATCACGTTCACTGGAGGTTCAGTTTTGGCAGGACCAAGGGCTTCCCTGTCCACTGGGGAATCTCTTTTAAAAAGATTTATTTTTAAATTTTATCTTATTTATTTGCATTTTGAATGTTGTTCCCCCTTCCCAGTTTCCCCTCCACAAGCCTCCTATTCCCTCCTTACTCCTCCTGCCTCTATGAGGATGTTCCCCCACCTGCCTTCCCACACCTGCCTCAGCACCCAAGCATTACCCTATCCTGGGTCATCAAGCCTCCACAGGACCAAGAGGCTCTCCTCCCAGTGATGCCAGATAAGACAATCCTCTGCTACATGTCCAGCTGGAACTATGGGTACTCCCTATGTAGTCTTCGGTTGGTGGTATAAGACTAAACATTTCTTTTATCTATTGGGGCATAATCACACAAATAATATGGTTTTTGGTTACTCGAAATTCTCTTCTTTATGCCTGAAAAGTAGTAGCCTATGAGCTTTTCCATGTGGCTTAACTGAGCAGTTAAGAGAAAATACATAAAGCGAACATACAATTCAAATTTGCTTTCACACTTTTTATTAAATTTCTTTTATTTCTATTTACAATTTGTCTCTATTACTGAAAACATGGATTCCTGTGTCAGTATGAATATGTATTAATTTCCATCATTTTACTCTGTATTTTACAGTATCATTGCTAATATTATTTTCCATATAATTACTAGAAATTATTTCCTCAACAAACAATGTTAAAAATAGCTGGCCTGAAAACTATAGATTAAAAGAGGCTTAAAACCAGAATAATTTAACATATGGATCTTATTTGATTTAGAGAAGAGTATTGTATTCTTTTTTGTTATATAATTTTTCTCTTACTGAAAATATATTTTTTAATATAATAAACCCAGATATTAACTTTCCCTCCTTCTACTTCTACAGTTCCTCTCTACTTCCCCTCCTATCTAGATCCATCCCTTTTCTGTATATCATTAGAAAACAAACTTCTAAAGGTTTACAATATCCTGTAATATATAAGATAGAACAACACAACAACAACGAAACTCCATATTTAATTAGGACAAAATGAACAGAGGGAAAAGAGCCCAAGAAAAGGCATAAGAAACAGAGTCCTACTCATTGGTACCCATAGGAATCCTATAAAAACAGAAAACCTGGAGCTATTGTATTTATACACAGAAATTTAAGGCAAAAATGGTGAGAGCAAAATAGAAAACATGCAAAAATCAAAAGAAAATTTACAAAAGGGTTGGGGATTTAGCTCAGTGGTAGAGAGCTTGCCTAGCAAGCGCAAGGCCCTGGGTTCGGTCCCCAGCTCCCGAAAAAAACCAAAAAAAAAAAAAAAAAAAAAAAAGAAAATTTACAAAAAGAAAAGAAAAAATATGTAGTATTACATTATGATACAAGGGACATCCAAATATGCCACTGAGTTCATTTTCTGTTAGCCATGTACTGTGGGCATGCAGCCTACTTTGAAGAGTACTTGGTTTCTCAAGTGACACTTTTGGAGAAAATTACATTTTTATTTGCAAGTGATTTTCAACTGTATATAGCTTCTAAGTTAGGGAGGAGAGACATGTGTCTACCTGTTTCAGTTCTAGTACCCCATCTGGTAAAAAACCTCTAAAGGCCCTATGCATGTTGCTTCAGTCTGTGAGTTCACATGTGCATTGGTCAGAAGGCCTTGTTTCCATGGTGTCCTTTATCCTCTTGCTGTTACATTCTTTCTACCTCTTTTTCTGCTGGGTCCTCTGAGTCATGAGGGAGGGATTTGATGTTGACACCCTGTGAGGGCCAAGTATTTCAAGGTCTCTCAATTTCTGTATTTGTTCCCCTCTGCTACAAGGAGCTCCTGTGATGATGCCTGAGCAAGGCACTAATCAATGAATATAGCAGAATGTAATTAGGAGTTATTATGCCTATGTTCCTTTAGTTTCTCCTAAAGTCTCTGGGTCTTATGTTCTTAGTCGCCCAGGCAGGATCCAGTTATGGTTTCCATATCTTGGAGTGGGCCTTAAGCCAGATCAGATATTGGCTGATAAGTCCTACAAGCTTTCTGCCACTATTGTTCTAGCATATCTTAGAGCCAGGCAACTATTATAGATCAGAGTTTGTAAATGGGTTGGTTTTACATTTCTCTGTTAATATAATGCATAGTACCTTCCTGTAGCAAAGACATTAAAATGGGTAAAGTGTAATGGCTATTCCTGGTTGTCAACTTGAGTATATCTGGAATGAACTACAATCCAGGATTGGAAGACTCACCTATGATCCAGATCTTGAGGCTGGGAGATACAAGTTTATGACCTGGATCTTGGCATGGAGATCTTGAGGCATAGTGGCTATGAATCTTGGGAGACAAAGGCAAAGAGATATATGAGTTCAAGGTCATCTAGGACAAAGAGAGTCCCAGATCCAGGCGTGGTGCTATACACCTTTAATCTGGGCCACACACCTTCTGCTGGAGACCCACATAAGAACATTGGAACAAGGAAGATTTGCACTTCTTTGCCTGCTTATCTTATGGGACTGAGCAACTGCTAGATCCTTGGACTTCCATTCACAGTTGCTGTTGATGATTGTTGGAGAGTTGGACTACAGACTGTAAGTCATCAACAAATTCCTTTATGATATAGAGATTGCCCATAAGTTCCAGAGAATCTCAAGAAGCCTGGCTAATACAGTAAATGTTCTATCAGGCACTAGCTAGATTTTTCCATGTTCAAAAGGTTGTATATCTTCAACATGTTGGAGTTAGCAATAGGAATTTGCACTCAACTTTTGAAGACCAATCCATAGAACTGACAATAGCCTGAATTGTTGAGGGTTCCCATGGAACTCCTTTTGCGGCAACAACTCAATTAAATAAAACCCATTCACTGAACAGGAAGTTTCATTTTGTGAACATATGTCCAGCTGGGACTCTGTTTTCCCAGTTATTTGATGTGTTCTTTTAAATCACCTTCATATATGTATAAATTTCACACACTTATACCATATTAGGCTTCTATAACAGCTCTTAGTTTTAGCTGCCCCCCATTATTTTCTTTTTTTTTATAAAGATGTTTTATAAGGAAATTTAAGCCAGCAAGTTAATCTTTTTTTTTCATTTTTTTTTATTAACTTGAGTATTTCTTATTTATATTTTCGAATGTTATTCCCTTTCCGGTTTCAAGCAAACATCCTCCTAACCCCCCCCCCCTTCTTTTTATGGGTGTTCTCCCAACCTCCCCCATTGCCACCCCTCCCCCAACAAATCACATTCACTGGGGTTCAGTCTTTAACGACCAAGGGCTTCCCCTTCCACTGGTGATCTTACTAGGATATTCATTGCCATATGAGGTCAGAGTCCAGGGTCAGTCCATGTATAGTCTTTAGGTAGTGGCTTAGTCACTGGAAGCTCTAGATGCTTGGCATTGTTGTTCCCTTCAAGCTCTTCCAGTTCTTTCTCTGATTCCTTCAGTGGGGGTCCTATTCTCAGTTCAGTGGTTTGCTGCTGGCATTCGCCTCTGTATTTGCTGTATTCTGGCTGTGTCTCTCAGGAGAGATCTACACTAGTCCTGTCGGCCTGTACTTCTTTGCTTCATCCATCTTGTCTAATTGGGTGGCTGTATATGTATGGGCCACATATGGGGCAGGCTATGAATGGGTGTTCCTTCTGTCTCTGTTTTAATCTTTGCCTCTCTATTCCCTGCCAAGGGTATTCTTGTACCCCTTTTAAAGAAGGAGTGAAGCATTCACATTTTGATCATCTGTCTTGAGTTTCATGTGTTCTATGCATCTAGGGTAATTCAAGCATTTGGGCTAATAGCCACTTATCAATGAGTGCATACCATGTGCGTTTTTCTGTGATTGGGTTACCTCACTCAGGATGATATTTTCCAGTTCCAACAATTTGTCTATGAATTTCATAAAGTCATTGTTTTTGATAGCTGAGTAATATTCCATTGTGTAGATGTACCACATTTTCTGTATCCATTCCTCTGTTGAAGGGCATCTGGGTTCTTTCCAGCTTCTGGCTATTATAAATAAGGCTGCTATGAACATAGTGGAGCACGTGTCTTTTTTATATGTTGGGGCATCTTGTGGGTATATGCCTAAGAGAGGTATAGCTGGATCCTCAGGCAGTTCAATGTCCAATTTTCTGAGGAACCTCCAGACTGATTTCCAGAATTGTTTTAGCAGTCTGCTATCCCACCAACAATGGGGGAGTTTTCCTCTTTCTCCACATCCTCGCCAGTATTTGTTGTCACCTGAGTTTTTGATCTTAGCCATTCTCACTGGTGTGAGGTGAAATATCAGGGTTGTTTTGATTTGCATTTCCCTTATGACTAAAGATGTTGAATGTTTCGTTAGGTTTTTCTCAGCCATTCGGCATTCCTCAGCTGTGAATTCTTTGTTTAGTTCTGAACCCCATCTTTAATAGGGTTATTTGTCTCCCTGCGATCTAACTTCTTGAGTTCTTTGTATATTTTGGATATAAGGCCTCTATCGTTGGAGGATTGGTAAAGATCTTTTCCCAATCTGTTGGTTGCCGTTTTGTCCTAACCACAGTGTCCTTTGCCTTACAGAAGCTTTGCAGTTTTATGAGATCTCATTTGTCGATTCTTGATCTTAGAGCATAAGCCATTGTTGTTTTGTTCAGGAAATTTTTTCCAGTGCCCATGTGTTTGAGATGCTGCCCTAGTTTTTCTTCTATTAGTTTGAGTGTATCTGGTTTGATGTGGAGGTCCTTGATCCACTTGGACTTAAGCTTTGTACAGGGTGATAAGCATGGATCGATTTGCATCCTTTTATTGTTGAGGATAGTTTTAGCTATCCTGGGTTTTTTGTTGTTTCAGGTGAATTTGCAAATTGTTCTGTCTAACTCTTTGAAGAATTGGATTTGTATTTTGATGGGTATTGCATTGAATCTGTAGATCGCTTTTGGTAAAATGGCCATTTTTACTATATTAATCCTGTCAATCCATGAGCATGGGAGATCTTTCCACCTTCTGAGGTCTTCTTCAATTTCTTTCTTCAGTGTCTTGAAGTTCTTATTGTACAGATCTTTTACTTTCTTGGTTAAAGTCACACCGATGTACTTTATATTGTTTGGGTCTATTGTGAAGAGTGTCGCTTCCTAATTTCTTTTCTCGCTTGTTTTCTTTTTGTAGAGAGGAAGGCTACTGATTTATTTGAGTTAATTTTATACCCAGCCACTTTGCTGAAGTTGTTTATCAGCTTTAGTAGTTCTCTGGGAACTTTTGGGATCACTTAAATATACTATCATATCATCTGCAAATAGTGATATTTTTTGACTTCTTCTTTACCAATATGTATCCCCTTGATTTCCTTTTGTTGTCTGATTGCTCTGGCTAGAACTTCAAAGAACTATATTGAATAAGTAGGGAGAGAGTGGGCAGCCTTGTTTAGTCCCTGATTTGAGTGGAATTGCTTCAAGTTTCCATTTAGTTTAATGTTAGCAACTGCTTTACTGTATATAGCTTTTAGTATGTTTATGTATGGGCCTTGAACCCTATTCTTTCCAGGACTTTTTATCATGAAGGGGTGTTGAATTTTGTCAAATGCTTTCTCAGCATCTAATGAAATGATCATGTGGTTTTGTTCTTTTCAGTTTGTTTATATAATGGATCACGTTGATGGTTTTCCGTATATTAAACCATCCCTGCATGCCTGGATGAAGCCTACTTGATCATGGTGGATGATTGTTTTGATGTGCTCTTGGATTGGTTTGCCTGAATTTTGTTGAGTATTTTTGTCGATATTCATAAGGAAATTGGTCTGAAGTTCTTTTCTTTGTTGGGTCTTTTGTGTGGTTTAGTATAAGAGTAATTGTGGTTTCATAGAAGGAATTCGGTAGTGCTCCATCTGTTTCAATTTTGTGGAATAGTTTGGATAATATTGGTATGAGGTCTTCTATGAAGGTCTGATAGAATTCTGCATTAAACCCGTCTGGACCTGGGCTCTTTTTGGTTGGGAGACCTTTAATGACTGCTTCTATTTCATTAGGAGTTATGGGGTTGTTTAACTGGTTTATCTGTTCCTGATTTAACTTCGGTACCTGGTATCTGCAGGAAATGTCCATTTCCTTGCAGATTTTCAAGTTTTGTTGAATATAGGCTTTTATAGTAAGATCTGATGATTTTTTGAATTTCCTCTGAATCTGTAGTTATGTCTCCTTTTCATTTCTGGTTTTGTTAATTTGAAACACTCTCTGTGTCCTCTCATTAGTCTGGCTAAGGGTTTATCTATCTTGTTGATTTTTCTCAAAGAACCAACTTTCGTTCTGTTGATTCTTTCTATGGTCCTTTTTTGTCTTTTTTGATTTCAGCTCTGAGTTTGATTATTTCCTGTCTTCTACCCTCCTGGGTATATTTGCTTTTTTTGTTCTAGAGCTTTTGGTGTGCTGTCAAGCTGGTGACATATGCTATTTCCTGTTTCTTTCTGCAGGCACTCAGAGCTATGAGTTTTCCTCTTAGCACAGCTTTCATTGTGTCCCATAAGTTTGGGTAGGTTATACCTTCATTTTCATTAAATTCTAAAAAGTTTTTAATTTCTTTCTTTATTTCTTCCTTGACCAGGTTATCGTTGAGTAGAGCATTGTTCAACTTCCACGTATATGTGGGCGTTCTTCCCTTATTGTTATTGAAGACCAGCTTTAGGCCGTGGTGGTCTGATAGCATGCATGGGATTATTTCTATCTTTCTGTACCTGTTGAGGCCCATTTTTTGACCAATTATATGGTCAATTTTGGAGAAAGTACCATGAGGAGCTGAGAAGAATGTATATCCTTTTGCTTTACGATAGAATGTTCTATAAATATAAGTCCATTTGTTTCATGACTTCTCTTAGTCTGTCTACGTCTCTGTTTAATTTCTGTTTCCATGATCTGTCCATTGATGAGAGTGGGGTGTTGAAATCTCCTACTATTATTGTGTGAGGTGCATGTGTGTTTTGAGCTTTAGTAAGGTTTCTTTTATGTATGTAGGTGCCATTGTATTTGGGGCACAGGTATTTAGGATTGAGAGTTCATCTTGGTGGATTTTTCCTTTGATGAATATGAAGTGTCCTTCCTTATCTTTTTTGATGACTTTTAGTTGAAAATTGATTTTTTTGATATTAGAATGGCTACTCCAGCTTGCTTCTTCAGACCATTTGCTTGGAAAGTTGTTTTTCCTTTTCACTCTGAGGTAGTGTCTGTCTTTGTCTCTGAGGTGTGTTTCCTGTATGCAGAAATGCAGGGTCCTCATTGTATCCAGTTTGTTAAATCTATGTCTTTTTATTGGGGAGTTGAGACCATTGATGTTGAGAGATAATAAGGAATAGTGATTATTGCTTCCTGTTACATTCATATTTGGATGTGAGGTTATGTTTGTGTGCTTTTCTTCTCTTTGTTTTGTTGCCAAGATGATTAGTTTCTTGCTTCTTCTAGGGTATAGCTTGCCTCCTTATGTTGGGCTTTTCCATTTATTATCCTTTGTAGTGCTGGATTTGTAGAAAGATATTGTGTAAATTTGGTTTTGTCATGGAATATCTTGGTTTTTCCATCTATGTTAATTGAGATTTTTGCAGGATATAGTATCCTGGGCTGGCATTTGTGTTCTTTTAGGGTCTGTATGACATCTGTCCAGGATCTTCTGGCTTTCATAGTCTCTGGTGAAAAGTCTGGTGTGATTCTGATAGGACTGCCTTTATATGTTACTTGACCTTTTTCCCTTACTGCTTTTAATATTCTTTATTTATTTTGTGCATTTGGTGTTTTGACTATTATGTGTAGGGAGGTATTTCTTTTCTGGTCTAATCTATTTGGAGTTCGGTAGGCTTCTTGTATGCCTATGGGTATCTCTTTTTTTAGGTTAGGATAATTTCCTTCTATGATTTTGTTGAAGATATTTACTGGTCCTTTGAGCTGGGAGTCTTCATTCTCTTCTATACCTATTATCCTTAGGTTTGATCTTCTCATTGAGTCCTGGATTTCCTGTATGTTTTGGACCAGTAGCTTTTTCCACTTTACATTATCTTTGACTGTTGATTCGATGATTTCCATGGAATCTTCTGCTCCTGAGATTCTCTCTTCCATCTCTTGTATGCTGTTGGTGATTCTTGTATCTAGGGCTCCTTGTCTCTTTCTTTGGTTCTCTATATCCAGGGTTGTTTCCATGTGTTCTTTCTTGATTGCTTCTATTTCCATTTTTAATTCCTTCAATTGTTTGATTGTGTTTTCCTGGAATTCTTTCAGGGATTTTTGTGATTCCTCTCTATAGGCTTCTACTTGTTTATTTATGTTTTCCTGGAATTCTTTCAGCAATTTTTGTGATTCCTCTCTGTAGGTTTCTACTTGTTTATTTTTGTTTTCCTGTGTTTCTCTAAGGGGGTTCTTCATGTCTTTCTTGAAGTCCTCCAGCATCATGATAAAATATTATTTTGAAACTAGATCTTGCTTTTCTGGTGTGTTTGGATATTCTGTGTTTGCTTTGGTGGGAGAATTGGGCTCTGATGATGCCATGTAGTCTTGGTTTCTATTGCTTGGGTTCCTGCGCTTGCCTCTCGCCATCAAATTATCTCTAGTGTTACTTTGTTCTGCTATTTCTGACAGTGGCTAGACTGTCCTATAAGCCTGTGTGTCAGAGTGCTGTAGACCTGTTTTCCTGTTTTCCTTTCAGCTAAAGTTATTTTGGAGACAGAGTGTTCTGCTTTTTAGGCCTGTAGTTTTTCCTTTGTACAGGTCTTCAGCTGTTCCTTGCTGGCCTGTGTCTTGAGTTCACCAGGCAGGTTGCTTGGAGGTGGAAGGTTTATCTTTACCTGTGGTCCCAAGGCTCAAGTTTGCTCGTGGGTGTTGCTTATGAGCTCTCCGGTGGCAGCAACCAGGAAGATGTCTCTGGCCACCCTTTCCTGGAGCTTCTGCACCAGGATTCCAGATGGCATTTGGTGTTTTCCTCTGAGTCAGAGATGTGGGCCTAGTGTAGACTCTTCTGGTTTCCCAAGCATGTCTGCCTCTCTGAAGGTTTAGCTCTCCCTCCCACGGGATTTGGGTGCAGAGAACTGTTTATCCGGTCGGTCCCTTCAGGTTCCAGTGGTGTCTCAGATGCAGCAGATTTCCTGTTCCTGTGCCCTTATCCAAGGGAACCCAGAGGCTGAGCACAGTTTCTCTGGGGCCAGGGATGTGGGCAGGCATGGGCAAACAGGAGGGTCTCTTCCGCTTTTTCTGCAGTCTCAGGCGTGCCCACCTGTCTTGGTGGTGAGCTCTTCCCTGTGGGGTTTGGGAGCAGGAGCTGGAGGCAGGGAGCGAGATTCCATTATTTCCCTTTTTTATTATCCTCTTCCCTCTTCTTCCGATTTGATCATCCTATTCTAGCCACAGCCACTTATTCATCTATTCTCTCGATTCTATTTCCTTTTTGTATGGAGATCTAACCATTACCCATAGTCACTTACTGTCTAAGGCTATAACATGCTTATCATTGAGTTAAAGGTAAGATCCACTTATAAGTGAATACATACCATATTTGTCATGGTGAGCAGTCACTTCAAACGTGTTTTCCAGTTTTATCAATTTATCTGAAAATTTCATACTTTCATTTTCCATAATTGAGTAATACTCCAATTTATAAATGTACCACATTTTCTTTATCCATACTCTGTTGAAGGGCATCCAAATTGTTTCTCATTTCTGAATATTATTAATATTGCTGCAATGAATGTAGTTGAGCAAATGCCTGTAATAGGATGAGAATCTTTTGTGTGTATGTCCAAGAGTGATGTAGCTATAATTTTTTTTAATTTTTTTTATCTTTATTAACTTGAGTACTTCTTATGTACATTTCTATTGTTATTCCCCTTCCCAGCTTCTGGACCAACATCCCTCTAAGACCACCCCCTCCCATTCTATATGGACTTCCCCTCCCCATCCTTCCCCCATTAACAGCCTCCACCCAACAATCAACTTCACTAGGTGTTCAGTCTTGGCAGGACCAAGGCCTTCCCCTTCCACTGGTGCTCTTACTGGGCCATTCATTGCTACCTATGATGTTGGAGCCCAGGATCAGTCCATGTACAGTCTTTGGGTAGTGGCTTAGTCCCTGGAAGATCTGGTTGGTTGGCATAGTTGCTCATATGGGGTGTCAAGCCCCTTCAAGCCCTTCTGTCCTTTCTCTGATTCCTTCAACGGGGATCCTGTTCTCTGTTCAGTGGTTTGCTGCTGGCATTCGCCTATATATTTGCTGTATTCAGGGTGGGTCTCTCAGGAGAGATCTACATCTGATTCCGGTCGGCCTGCACTTCTTTGCTTTATCCATCTTATCTAGTTTGGTGGCTATATATGTATGGGCCACAGGTGGGGCAGGCTCTGAATGGGTGTTCCTTCTGCCTCTGTTTTAATCTTTGCCTCCCTATTCCCTGCCAAGGGTATTCTTGTTCCCATTTTAAAGAAGGAGTGAAGCATTCCCATTTTGATCATCTGTCTTGAGTTTCATGTGTTCTATGCATCTAGGGTAATTCAAGCATTTGGGCTAATAGCCACTTATCAATGAGTGCATACCCTGTGTGTTTTTCTATGATTGGGTTACCTCACTCAGGACGATATTTTCTAGTTCCATCCATCAGTCCATGAATTTCATAATGTCATTGTTTTTGAGAGCTGGGTAATATTGCATTATAGAGATGTACCACATTTTCTGTAGCCATTCCTCTGTTGAACGGCACCTGGGTTCCTTCCAGCTTTTGGCTATTATAAATAAGGCTGCTATGAACATAGTGGAGCATGTGTCTTTGTTATATGTTGGGGCATCCTTTGGGTATATGCCCAAGAGAGGTATAGCTAGGTCCTTAGCTACTTCAATGTCCAATTTTCTGAGGAACCTTCAGACTGATTTCCAGAATGGTTGTACCAGTCTGCAATCCCACCAACAATGGAGAGTGTTCCTCTTTCTCCACATCCTCACCAGCATTTGCTGTCAACTGAGTTTTTGATCTTAGCCATTCTCACTGGTGTGAGGTGAAATATCAGGGTTGTTTTGATTTGCATTTCCCTTATGACTAAAGATGTTGAACATTTCTTTAGGTGTTTCTCAGCCATTCGGCATTCCTCAGCTGTGAATTCTCTGTTTAGCTCTGAACCCCATTTTTAATAGGGTTATTTGCCTCCCTGAGGTCTAACTTCTTGAGTTCTTTGTCTATTTTGTATACAAGCCCTCTATCTGTTGTAGGATTGGTAAAGATCTTTTCCCAATCTGTTGGTTGTTGTTTAGTCCTAACCACAGTGTCCTTTGCCTTACAGAAGCTTTGCAGTTTTATGAGATCCCATTTGTCGATTCTTGATCTTAGAGCATAAGCCATTGGTGTTTTGTTCAGGAAATTTTTCTCCCGTGCCCATGTGTTCGAGATGCTTTCCCACTTTTTCTTCTCTCAGTTTGAGTGTATCTGCTTTGATATGGAAGTCCTTGATCCATTTGGACTTAAGTTTTGTAAGGGTGATAAGCATGGATCGATCTGCATTCTTCTACATGTTGACCTCGAGTTGAACCAGCACCATTTGCTGAAAATGCTATCTTTTTTCCATTGGATGGATTTGGCTCCTTTGTCAAAAATCAAGTGCCCATAGGTGTTTGGGTTCATTTCTGGGTCTTCAGTTCTGTTCCATTGGTCTATCTGTCTGTCTCTGTACCAATACCATGCAGTTTTTACCACTATTGCTCTGTAATACTGCTTGAGTTCAGGGACAGTGATTCCCCCTGAAGTCCTTTTATTGTTTAGGATAGTTTTAGCTATCCTGGGTTTTTTGTTATTCCAGATGAATTTGCAAATTGTTCTGTCTAACTCTTTGAAGAATTGGATTGGCATTTTGATGGGGATTGCATGGAATCTGTAGATTGCTTTTGGTAAGATGGCCATTTTTACTATATTAATCCTGTCAATCCATGAGCATGGGAAATCTTTCCATCTTCTGAGGTCTTCTTCAATTTCTTTCTTCAGAGTCTTGAAGTTCTTATTGTACAGATCTTTTACTTGCTTGGTTAAAGTCACACCGAGGTACTTTATATTGTTTGGGTCTATTATGAAGGGTGTCGTTTCCCTAATTTCTTTCTCGGCTTGTTTCTCTTTTGTTTAGAGGAAGGCTACTGATTTCTTTGAGTTAATTTTTTACCCAGCCACTTTGCTGAAGTTTTTTTTTATCAGCTTTAGTAGTTCTCTGGTGGAACTTTTGGGATCACTTATATATACTATCATATCATCTGCAAATAGTGATATTTTGACTGCTTCCTCCCAATCTAGATCCATTTTATGTCCTTTTGTTGTGTGACTTCTCCAGCTATAACTTCAAGAACTATATTGAATAAATAGGGAGAGAGTGGGCAACCTTGTCTAGTCCCTGATTTTAGTGGGATTTCTTCAAGTTTCTCTCCATTTATTTTAATGTTAGCTACAGGTTTACTGTATATGGTTTTTACTATGTTAAGTATGGGAATTGAATTCCTATTCTTTCCAGGACTTTTATCATGAAGGGGTGTTGAATTTTGTCAAATGCTTTCTCAGCATCTAATGAAATGATCATGAGGTTTTGTTCTTTCAGTTTATTTATATAATGGATTATGTTGTTGGTTTTCTGTATATTAAACCATCCCTGCATGACTGGGATGAAGCCTACTTGATCATGGTGGATGACTGTTTTGATGTGCTCTTGGATTCGGTTTGCCAGAATTTTATTGAGTATTTTTGTGTCAATATTCATAAGGGAAATTGGTCTGAAGTTCTCTTTCTTTGTTGGGTCTTTGTGCGGTTTAGGTATAAGAGTAATTTTGGCTTCATAGAATAAATTTGGTAGAGCTCCATCTGTTTCAATTTTGTGGAATAGTTTGGATAGTATTGGTATGAAGTCTTCTATGAAGGTCTGATAGAATTCTGCACTGAACCCGTCTGGACCTGGGCTCTTTTTGGTTGGGAGACCTTTAATGACTGCTTCTATTTCGTTAGGAGTTATGAGGTTGTTTAACTGGTTTATCTGTTCCTAATTTAACTTCGGTACCTGGTATCTGTCTAGGAAATTGTCCATTTCTTGCAGATTTTCAAGTTTTGTTGAATATAGTCTTTTGTAGTAAGATCTGATGATTTTTTGAATTTCCTCTGATTCTGTAATTATGTCTCCCTTTTCATTTCTGATTTTGGTAATTTGGACACACTCTCTGTGTCCTCTCCTTAGTCTGGCTAAGGGTTTATCTATCTTGTTGATTTTCTCAAAGAACCAACTTTTGGTTCTGTTGATTCTTTCTATGGTCCTTTTTGTTTCTACTTGGCTGATTTCAGCTCTGAGTTTGATTATTTCCTGTCTTCTACTCCTCCTGGGTATATTTGCTTCTTTTTGTTCTAGAGCTTTTAGATGTGCTGTCAAGCTGTTGATATATGCTCTCTCCTGTTTCTTTCTGCAGGCACTCCAAGCTATGAGTTTTCCTCTTAATACAGCTTTGATTATGTCCCATAAGTTTGTGTATGTTGTACCTTCATTTTCATTAAATTCTAAGAAGTCTTTACTTTCTTTCTTTATTTCCTTCTTGGCCAGGTTATCGTTGAGTAGTGCACTGTTCAACTTCCATGTATCTGTGTGTTTTCTTCCATTATTGTTATTGAAAACCAGCTTTAGCCCTTGGTGCTCTGATAAAATGTATGGGATTATTTCTATGTTTCTGTATCTGTTGAGGCCTGTTTTATGACCTATTATATGGTCAATTTTGGAGAAAGTACCATGAGGTGGTGAGAACAAGGTATATCCTTTTGTTTTAGGGTAGAATGTTCTATAAATATCTGTTAAGTCCATTTGGTTCCTGACTTCTGTTAGTCTGTCTATATTTCTGTATAATTTCTGTTTCCATGATCTGTCCATTGATTAGAGTGAGATGTGGAAATCTCCTACTATTATTGTGTGAGATTCAATGTGTGCTTTGAGCTTTAGTAAGGTTTCTTTTATGTATGTAGCTGCCCTTGTATTTGGAGCATAGATATTTAGAATTGAGAGTTCATCTTGGTTGGTTTTTCCTTTGATGAATATGATGTGTCCTTCCTTATCTTTTTTGATGACTTTTAGTGGAAAATCGATTTTATTTGATATTAGAATGGCTACTCCAGCTTGCTTCTTCCGAACATTTGCTTGGAAATTTTTTTCCAGCCTTTCACTCTGAGGTAGTGTCTGTCTTTGTCTCTGAGGTGTGTTTCCTGTAGGCAGCAGAATGCAGGATCCTCATAGCATATCCAGTTTGTTAATCTATGTCTTTTTATCGGGGAATTGATTTTGAGAGATATTAAGGAATAGTGATTATTGCTTCATGTTATATTTATATTTAGATGTGAGATTATGTTTGTGTGCTTTTCTTCTCTATGTTTTGTTGCCAAGACGATTAGTTTCTTGCTTTTTCTAGGGTGTATCTTGCCTCCTTATGTTGGGCTTTACCATTTATTACCCTATGTAGGGCTGGATTTGTAGAAAGATATTGTGTAAATTTGGTTTTGTCATGGAATATCTTGGTTTCTCCATCTATGTTAATTGAGATTTTTGCAAGATACAGTAACCTGGGCTGGCATTTTTCTTCTCTTAGGGTCTGTATGACATCTCTCCAGGATCTTCTGGCTTTCATAGTCTCTGGCAGGAAGTCTGGTGTGATTCTGATAGGTCTGCCTTTACATATTACTTAACCTTTTTCTTTTACTGATTTTAGTATTTTTTCTTTGTTCTTTTCATTTTGTGTTTTGACTGATATGTGATGGGTGGCATTTCTTTTCTGGTCCAATCTATTTGGAGTTCTGTAGTCTTCTTTTATGTTTATCGGCATCTCTTTCTTTAGGTTGGTGAAGTTTTCTTCTACGATTTTGTTCAAGATATTTACTGGTCCTTTGAGCTGGCAGTCTTCACTCTCTTCTATACCTTTTATCTATAGGTTTGATCATCTCATTGTGTCCTGGATTTCCTGTATATTTTGGTCTTTTTTCCGTTTTTACATTGTAAGTTGATAGTTGTGTTGATGATTTCTATGGAATCTTCTGCTCCTGAGATTCTCTCTTCTATCTCTTGTATTCTGTTGGTCATGCTTGTTTCTATGGCTCCTTGTCTCTTCCTTTGGTTTTCTATATCCATGGTTGTCTCCCTTTGTGCTTTCTTTATTGCTTCTATTTACACTTTTAATTCCTTCACCTGTTTGATTGTGTTTTCCTGTAATTCTTTAAGGGATTTGTATGCTTCCTCTCTCTATGCTTCTACTTGTTTATTTGTGTTTTCCTGCCTCTCGCTAAGGGAGTTCTTTATGTCTTTCTTGAAGTCCTCCTTCATCATGATCAAATTTGATTTTAAATCTAGATCTTGCTTTTCTGCTCTGTTTGGATATTCAATGTTTGTTTTGGTGGGAGAATTAGTCTCCTATGTTGCCATGTAGTCTTGGTTTCTGTTGTTTGCATTCCTGTGCTTGCCTCTCACCATCAGGTTGTCTCTGGTGTTACCTTGTTCTGCTATGTCTTACAGTGGCTAGACCATATTATAGGTCTGTTTTTCAGGAGTGCTGTAGACCTGTTTTCTTCTTTTCTTTCAGCCAGTTATGGGAACAGAGTGTTCTGCTTTCAGTCGTGTAATAGTTCCTGTCTACTGGTCTTCAGCTGTCCTTGTGGGCGTGTGTCCTGAGTCCAGCAGGCAGGTTACTTAGAGCAGAAAAGTTGGTCTTACCTCTGGTCTTGGGCCTGAAGTCACTCCTTGGGGCTAGGTTTCAGCTCTCTGTGAGGGCAGCAACCAGAAGGGCCTGCCCTGCCTTCTCACAGATCCCTGTGCACAGGGGGCCCAGATGGCGCTAAGCGTTTTCCTCTAGAGTCAGAAATATGGGCAGAGAGTACTCTCCTCTGGCTTCCCAGGCACGTGTTTCCCCTCTAAATGTCTAACTCTCCCTCCCACTGGATTTGGGTGCAGGGAGCTATTTGACCGGGTCCCTTCAGATCTGGGTGCACTCTGATCTTCAGGGCTCCCTGCAGCTTGAATGCCCTATCTTCCTGTTCCCAGTGGCCTACAGTTTCCTCTTATGCCAGGGATGTGGGTAAGGGTGGGCAGTACTGGCGGTCTCTCCTGCCCTGCAAGCTCAGGAGTGACTACCTGTTGGGGCGATGAGCTCTCTCTCCCTCGGTGTTTGGGAGCAGGGAGCTGTGGGCTAGAATCATCGAGGTTCCGGAAAAACTCTTAATAACCCATCTATTCTATTTCTACATATTTAGAGAAATATGAAAGAAGTTCATAACATATTTCTTAAAGGATACATATACTCTACTACTAAACCTATACAAATTAATTGCTGATAGAAATTTACCTTGTATTTAAGCAATCATTTATTTATTCATTAAAATATACATGTAAGCAAACATAAAAGGATTTTCACACACAATAGAAAAATATTCAGGTACACTGATACATGTGTACCTGATTTTGTGATTAAGATTCAGAGCAGAGGGGAACAACAATTTACTTGAATCACCCAACAAAGGCTTTAGGATCAAACTGAGAGGTTTTGAAGCTAATTATGCAGAGCACTAATGAACTCAGGAATGATTATTGCCTTATAGATATAATAATGTATTATACAAATGTTTAGCCTCTTACCAAAGTCTGTCAAAGACTTACTTATAGAAGTTGTAACAGGGATGTTAAAATCTCTGTTACAATAATACAGATATTGTTGCATATGAGACTTCTATATAAATTCGACCCTGAGAATTTCTTTTTAAAATGTTAAAACTTGAGCAGCTTCAAACCTCAGGACTAGTAGCAAAATAAGACTGAGAATCACTGCAGTTCCTATCATTCAAAGAAACATATGACACTGAGCTTGTGACGACTCAATTTTTCTAGATTCAACAAAAGAGGAAGAAAGATATCATTTTGTGGATTAGTGAAACTGATAGATAAAATAGGTATGCAATGGAGCATGCGTGTAATGACATGACTCAGGAGGTTGAGGCAGGAGGATTATAAGTGGTACTGACATAAATCACAGTTCTCACATCAAAAATCAAGAGACAGATTATCTTTGTGACAGTTGTGAATGACCATAGCTCAGCAACATGAACTCGGGTTAGTCAGAGTACCATGTTCTGTTATGGTAGCAGTTCATGAAGCTTTTACAGTAGCAGATTTAAAGAAAGTCAGAAATTCACAAGTCAAGGTGCTTTCCAAATTCATTGTTGGAAGTTTCAGGTTATATGGTTCATAGGAAAACAAGGAAATCTCTGCTGAAGATATTCTAGTTTGGGGGCTTGTTGAAAGCTAGTGGTATGTTTAATACAAACCAAGAATTTGCAGATGATATTCATAAACATTTTAGATCAGACAAAGTGTTGCTCAAAGGAGCTAAGAATAGACTGTCTCATGATATGTATGGCTGTAACAAAACAAAACAACCAATATTAACTTGAAGAAAAAGAGTTTATTAATCTTATAGCTTCTATTCTGTCGTGTGA
Source organism: Rattus rattus (assembly GCF_011064425.1). Taxonomy (NCBI): domain Eukaryota; kingdom Metazoa; phylum Chordata; class Mammalia; order Rodentia; family Muridae; genus Rattus; species Rattus rattus. The sequence continues at coordinate 1,957,562 of NC_046172.1, read as the reverse complement.
GGCACTCAATGCCAAAACTCAGGGCAAGAGCCTGGAGGCAGGAACTTATGTAGAGGCCATAATGGAATGCCCATCCTTAACTGCCTGCACCGAGCCAACACTGCCCACATGGAAGTTAGTTTCAATCAATAAACTCACCCATGATCTCCTCTACTTGCCAATATGATGATGTCATTTTCTCAATTGAGTATCCCTCATCCACAATGCTTCTAGACTATGTCAAGTTGACATAGAAACTAGCCAGCACAAAACCCAGTATAATTTTCCTCTCAACCTGCAACATTCCAACTTTCTAAAATCAGCCATTCTAATCAACCAGCCATGCAGAATCATTAACACTTTTTTTTCAGTTCACAAAAGCAAAGCTTTTTCTCAAGGAGAAGGAGAGGGAGAGGAGGGGACAGAGGAAGAGGGAAAGACAGAGAGAGGTCATCTGTTCATATTACATTTCTAGTCTGTTTTGTTGGAAGCAATGGAAAGTGCATGACATTAGCCAGACAGATTAAAGCTAGTGTGGTGAAAATATATGAAAATTTCATAGAAGAAAGAGAAACTGGTTGGTACAAGGAAATGAAAACCTGTGAGAAAATGAGTCTATTTCTAAAAGAAAAACTGAATTAGTTTAACCTCTAAATGATCTGATGGGCTCTTGGTTGGTCTATAATGCTTCTCTCTTTATCTTTGTGTGTGTGCTTGTGCATGTACATGCGTGTGTGTATGTGTGTATGTGCATGCAAGTCCGTCTGAAAATCAGACTTTTCTTCATTGAGATTATTTACTCATGGTATTGACATTAATTGGTTCTGATTTCAGTTCTACAGCTTTTTAAAAATCTAACTAGTATGCTATAGAGGGATCAAATCACTGAAAGGTGTGTGTGTGTGTGTGTGTGTGTGTGTGTGTGTGTGTGTGTGTGTTCCTGTGAGAAAGTCATGGAGTGGTGTAGGATAAAAGGAAGCAATGTGTTAATCTTCCAAAACCTCTGTAGAATATAGATATGCAACTGAAAGAAGACAGAGAGTTTGTCTGTAAATATCAGAAATTAATTTAGAGGGCCTGGATAAACTGGAGACTATAAGTCCAAGAAAGAACAATATTTCTTCTGAATGTTGCCTTGCTGGCATAGCAAACACAATTTTTGATCAACACATATTTTAAATAAAATTACAATAACCATAAATGGAAAATTCTTATCCATGCCTATATTAAGTAACTTTAGCAGTCAAGGGCTGGTGATTTAAATATTTTTTTCATGCATCTTTAACTGATAAAATATCAAGAACAACAACAAGGCAACAAGGACATAAACTTGTATAAGGTTAATATGCAAAGACTTGACCTAGGCAGCCACATTTACCCCCCCCCCTTTTTTTTCAATTTCTATCATAGGCTATCTGTTTATTTATGTTCCAAATTTTGTCCTCCTTCCCTGTTTCCCTCTGCAAACCCCCTATCCTAGTATCCTATATTCCACCTCTTACCTTTAAGAAAGACATTCATAATAGTATAGAAGGAACATTCCATAAAAGCTTAGTTTTTAATTAGTCCACACCCTAACAATTATATTTCATTTGAAATGATATATAATTCTTTTTATAAGACCCTATAAAATGTTGTCAAGAAAAATACAGTCCTTAAGTTTGGACGTTAATGGGTAAAAGAATACATTATATTGAATGAGGTAACCCTGATCCAAAGAGACACTCATCTTTGGTTCCTAGCTGCAAATCTTCAGATGTGTGTATACACCACAGAGTAAATGAAAAAATTGGAAGTAAATAACTTAAGAGTTTTGAAAAATCTGTAAAGAATTTATAGTTTATTTATATTTTATTTTATATTTACCTAAAATTATATATAGTAGATATAAATGTACACATAATAAACTTTCTATCTATATCTATATATATTCACATATATAAAACATACATATGTAATGAAGTTATGCTCCTTAGTGTGTTAATGGACCTCTTATGGGCCAAAAGCTATCTAATAAAATCCATAATACTAGACATGAGAAAACTGTCAAATTGTTTTTAAGGTAGTCCAGGAGGTTCACAGACTAATATAGGCTATAGTTGCTGCCTTTAGTTGTTTTCAAAGAGGTTGAATATAAAACATTATTCCTTCAAATACCGTGTACTTTGAATAGAGGACTCAAAGTATCAAGCTAGATGTGACCTGAAAGCCTCCACCCTGAGAACTAGCTTTCATAATACTGAAAGTTGCCATGTGAGCTCCCAATAAGGGAAGCAATCAATACTACCAGCTGTGATGGCTATAAACAGGAAAATCACAAGCTTGGCAAGACCACTTAAGGTACAATAGCAGCACTCATCTTTGTCATACCAACAGCTGATTAATTGCATTTAAGGTCAACTCAATAAGAATAAAATTGTACCTGGTACTGTATACTTAGCTGAAAACCCAGGGCTATTGAAGGCATAGACTTTAGATGATACCTACTACTATCATTTTTCTAAGCCAGTATGGTTCATAAATGAATTCTAAAAACTTCTCTTTGAATAGATGGATAATTGTAACTTTCACTCCTCATCAAAGAAGGTACTCTTAACAACAGACAGAGGCTACAATTGATCAAATTGTAAGAAGCCACTGAATATGGATTTTCCAGTGCCACCTGATACATCTGTAACATAAACTCTACACCTAAGGCTCAGGGGACATTGTAGAAGAGTGAACATAAATATTGTAGGAGCCAAAGGACCAGAACCTCTCTTTTGAGATTGTGTCTCCTAGAAATGAAAGAGAACCTTCATTCATGACACATCAACAATATGGCTGTCAAAAGAACTGAAGAAGTAGACCAAAAGATATGCTAGTATTGAAAGGGGAAATCTCACAGGACCCCAACACTAGGCAAAAATAACAAACAACTAAGGAATTCTGAGAGAGAGAGAGAGAGAGAGAGAGAGAGAGAGAGAGAGAGAGAGAATGAATGAGTGAGCTCCTTAACTGGTTGTCTAATATCAAGTGATTAGGTCTGAAGACATACACATACAGGGAACACTTGACTGACTCTGCAAGTGCCATGTATAATAATTATATTATATAAATGTATATAATATAAATAATAACTAATAAAATATAATTAAAGAAAAATAGACTGTACATTTGCAAGGGAATGAGGAGATATATGAAAGGAGTTTGATGAGGGTATCTAGAAAATGATTATACATGCAATGGTGTATATTTCTGGTTTGTACCATGTACACACCTAATGTGTGCAGAGGTAAGAAGGCATTGAATCCCCTATTACTGGAATTACAGATAGCTATGAGCCAATATGTTGTTTCTGGAAATTGAACACATATCCTCTGAAAGAGCAACAAGTGTTCTTAACTGATGAACAATCTCCCCAGGTCTGGATATAATTGTACTTTAATTTTTAACATTGCAAAATAAGTTTATATTTGTTCTAAAATAGAAGCCAATATATTGCACCCATTAATACTACATATGGTCAATATCCATTAAGTGTAAAAATAATTTGCTCATCATTTAAAGAATGGTCTGGGTCATTGATAGCTGTATCCTTCTGTGTGTATCAAAATGCATAAAATTAATACTTCAAGCATTAACAATTAACTTTAGAAAAATAAAAACCACACATGTTAGAACTAGGCTCAGGTGCCTCTTGAAGTGATGCAATAAAAAGTACATAGACACATACAGTGGTAAACTCAGCATAACGGTCAACTTGAAAATTACCAGGACTGTAGATCTTATTTCATGTTATCAGGAAATATAGGGAATGATATAACAAATTAAAACAGCATGGGAAAACAGATATTTTAAAAGGAAGGTCATTCTTTTGAAAAATATTTTACTAGCCTACATTAATTTTAGAGTTTTTTTCTATTATGACATTTCTATACACGCATATAATGACTTTGATCTATTCACCCTCTTCGATACACTTTCTCTGTGACTCCCTTACTCCTTTCATATCCGTAATAGTTCCCCTTTGCACAAAGTGGAATAGCCCAACAACAATTGGCCTTTTAAAAACTAAATTGATGTCACTGAAAGAGGGTGTAACAGCTGTTGTAGCTTAAAAGACTTCAGATTTCCTAAATAATTAGAATGTGTATTTTATAGTTTTATAAACCAGCTGTGGAAGACATGAACTGGGTTCTACTATAAAGGTGAATATAGATCAGGTATTATGTATCATTAGGAAACGATTAATTTTATTAAAAGTGCAATGATATTGTAGTTGTATAGTACTATGTCTTCTTTTGAGTTGCAAAATGAAGCATTTTCCAATGAAATCTCATGAATTTAAAATTTATTTTTCAATATTACACTCAGAGGACAAAATATTAACATTTGTCCACTTTCAATTTTTCTAAATATTCTCTGGGTTTGAAAGTCTTTAATGTAATTAAATGCTTTGAAGAAGGCAACATTTTTCTGAGCTATAAATTCTAATATGTAAATCAGTATCAGATAAATAAGAAAAACTGGGAACAAATAAACACAGCAAGTATTAGTTTCATTTTTGTTTTCTTTCTCAATAAATCTATAATCTTCCAGATTGTTGAATAAGTACAGACAAGCATGAATGAGCACCACAGATAGCTCTAGAATTGTATTTATTCCATTTAAAAGCAGTTTGCAGTATTTTCTCACTAAAAGCATAAAACAAAATGGTTCCCATTTTTATTCAATATTTTATGTTCAGTTTCCCCCCCCAAAAGAAAGGGAAACAGGGCAGGAATTCTAAAATCATTTACAAAAGTTAATGTGCTATGAACATTGGTGTTCATTATTCTGTTTATCAAAATTTTTAAGCATGTCATCGGTGGTTACAATCTGGAACTATGTAAACAGTCTGGAGAGAATCCATAGTTCCAATTGGGGAATATATTTAATCTTAATGCAAGAAGACTTCTGTCTTCTTTTCTTTTCTTTCATTGGTTGTCTTACAATCTGGAACTACATAAATGTTTTGGAGAGAATTCCCAGTTAAATTTGTGGAATCTGCATTTTGTCTGAATGTAAGAAGCCTCCTGTATTATTTTCTTTTCTGTTTCAGTGGTAACATACCCTGGAAAAAGAGAATTATGGGGAGAAAGTGTGTAATTTGGTGTAAAATTCCAGAATCATAAAATTCATCTTGGTGAGGAAGGTGTAGTCTAGAAGTCTAGAAGTTGAGAGAAAGGATATGGGAGCAGGCTAGAAAACTCTAAAGTCGATTCCTAGTTACATATTTCCTCCAGCAAGATTCTTTCCTCTCTCTTTTTAAAAATTTTTTATTGCATATTTTACTTATTTAAATTTCAAGTGTTATCCCCCCTTCTGGTTTCTTCTCTGCAAACTCCTTATCTCATCCCCTCCAACCCCCGCTTCAGTGAGGGTGCTCCCAACCCACACACTCCTGCCACACCCCTCTGGCATCCCCCTAAATTGCTCCTGTATAACGAAAATACAGGGACAAAGAGTGGATCAGAGACTGAAGAAAAGGCCATCCAGAGACTGCCCCATCTGGGGATCCAGCCCATATGCAGCCACCAAACCCAGACAATGTTGCTGATGCCAAGAAGTGCTGGCTGATAGGAGCCTGATATAGCTGTCTCCTGAGAGGCACTCCTAGAGCCTGACCAGTAAAGACTCTGACTCTTAAAGTTTCCATATATCCTCTGAACAGTGTCACCAGCTGGAAAGAATTGTTTAAAAATTGAGCCTGTGGTGGACAATTTACATTCAAACCACAATTTCTGAGACAAGTTCAAGGCTTTTATATCCTGTTACTACCATTTTCAGTTCATGAACTTGTTCTCCTGGTGGAAGATTGAGTTAGTTCATTTTTTTTTTTGTTGTTGTTGTTCAGTAATGTATGGTCTATGTGAGTTAAAAGGAAAGTCAGTTAGATATTGTCCCTTGCATTTAGTCTTGATCCAAGCAGACTTGAGTTTTATTTCATTTCTCTTGTAGTAGTAGCATACCTTAGCAAAAGAAAATTTAAGGAAAAAGAGTGTAATTTGTCTTACAGTTCCAGAATCACAAACTGTATAGAAGGAGTGAGTCAGTATATTCTGACTAGCAGTAAGTGTTTCTGCATTCACTAACCCCAGAACCAGCTTGACACCTGGAGATAGAGGATATGACAGCCAGCCAGTTAGCTGATGCCTGCTGCACAGAAAGAGCAGTCATGGACCAAAGGGGTATGGGCAGAGGATATAATGGCATTCCTCACTATTACAATAAACAAGTAAAGCTGGTTCAAATTACAATGTGCAAATCACATATTTCATTGTCACAATTGAGAACACACAGCAAGAAGGACAAGAAGAAAGAGCCACAGTTGGTTTATAAACTTAGGATGAAATAGAAGTTCTAGAAGACAATAATGCATAAACATGGGTAAAGCAATGGTCTTGCCTCTTTTGACTCTATTGGCCCTTTAGGCTGTGAATGCAATTTACATGCATACATATTTTTCAGTAGGGGCATTCGAAAGCAACTTTACTACAAATTGGTGCTTAGTTGTAGAACATTTTCCTTGTGTAAATACTATGGTTTAATATAATTCATGCTGATATTTCTTTAATATTTCTAGACAGTTTCAGCTGTCATTCCTTTTTGCTATGAGGCACCTAGCAGATGATTTAATTCATTTAAACCTAAACTCCTATAGTTATGGAATCAGGAGACTTATCTTTAGTAAACTCCCTATTTTGCATAATTCTCATGACAATTCATAGTGAAAATGTGAAATGTGTATAAGAAAAACAATCGAAAGAAAAGTCCGTTTTCCATGCTGGTGTGTAGGCTATGAATGCAGGAAGTGTTAGCTTATGACTTTATATTGACAAATATTCATAACACGAGCAATGAAATCATCCATTGTAGTAAGCAGTTATATTAAAATGCTTTCAGTTAAGCTACTTCAGTTGATACCTAAAATAACCATGTAGAGTAAATTTCTATAGGTAATTATGCTACAATGTACATACTGACATAAACATAGGTGATTAGATGACACTGTCTCAGGAGAAACATGTGCTAATTTCATGACACTAATTGGACTATGTTCATCCCTAAACATATCAATATTACAAGAAAAGATTACTCACAGTTGTATCAGTTTCTCTTGAATGAATTTATTATCTGGCTATGTGTCCATACCCACATAGCAAACTATTTTTAGTTTGCGAACTCAATATAGTTATAACGTACTCTATGATGGGCTTTTTTGTTTGTTTTGAGTTTTAACATTTTATGATTTACAGTTCCTATTCACATACAAGCTCCTAACAAATTCCAAATTTCAGTGATATAGGGCTCAATTCTTGTGGGCTTGCCATTTTACTCTTGGTGCATTGTACCATACTTAGTGCAGTGCTATTATTGAAAGAGCACTTTGTTGAATGAGCAAATGAATGAATGAATAGTGAGCTAGCGAGTAAAGCAAAACAAACTCTCATTTGAAGGCAGGCTTTTTTCAGTTCTGAACATACCTGGAAGGTTCATACAGAAACGAGTTTAAAAATTAAGGAATTCTGATAGTGGGTATGTGGTACTGGCTTTGCCTCAGACTCTAGTTCCAAATTTATATGTCAAATTGAAGAGTAGTTTTTTGTAGTTGTAGACCATAGTGGCTGTTTCTGTTTAAAACTGATGTTTCCCATAGTGAATCCAGGAATGAAAAGTGACAACAATGAGTGGTATCTGTTGTCAAGCATATCAAGAACCTTTTGAGATTCTGAAGTGCAACAAAGCCCTGTAGTGCTTTATACCCAGGTAGAAAGAATGACTTGATTTCAGCTTGGAATTTTACTTTTCTATACATCTACCAAATGCCAGGGGAAAAAATTAAGGACAAAGCTTTTTCCCTTTTGGCATTCTCCGGGATATGTGATATGACTAGACCTGAGTATATATTTGAATTTTTTTTTCTTTTTTAAATTCCTCTTCTATCCAAACATTTTAGAGACTTGACTCTTGGCAAAAATTCCCTGTCCTGATTGAGTTTTCTGTCATATAACTGAATTTTAGTTATCTACTTCTTCAAGTTCTCAGGCTTAAAAATTTATTTATAGAAATGGCAGAAGCTACCTTTTGGCAACATTTTATCTTTTCCTCTTATAAACAATCTATTTGGGTGAATAATTTGAAAAATTTGACCACTGAACAAGAATGGATAACAATAAAAACCCTCTAGTTACTAGAGAAGGAGTGTAAATTAATATAATCATTTTGGAAGATTCCTTTTATAGTGTCTAGGAATCAAGTCCAAACAACCTCTTAGGACCCAGTAATTCTACTCCAAAGTCTATGCACAAAATAAATACCTACACATAATAACAAAAAGATATAAGTAAAAATGAAAATATAGTTTATAATAGCTCCTAATAATAAAACATAACAAATAGTGAAAATATAATTTATAGTATCCCCTGATAACATAACTACTCAACTGTGTTTCAACAGTAAATAATGAAAATAAACCATAATGTTTGTGCTATTGATTATTATTCAGCAAGGAGAATGAATAATCTGTAAATATGTATAAATCAAATGTTTTACACAAATATTAGAAAAAAGGAATCAAGCACAGAAAGAAATATACTCTCTTATTCTATTTATATACATTTCAAAAGAAAATAAACCTAAGTGATTAGACTTTTAAATGCCACCTCCTTGTGTAAGATTGGAAATGAGTCTTAACTACTGGGAGATCCCCCCTCCCCAAATGAGACACAAGAACAGAGTTTGATGCAAATGCAAGAGGTTTATTTTCAGGGTCGACCCTCAATCAGTCCCTTGTGGCAAGTGACTAGAAGGCTACCCCAAATGGCTATAACAAGCAGTTTTTATACTTTTCAGGGGTATAGGTCTCATCAGCAAAGTTACAGTTTAAACTTATTGGCTAAGCATATTGACCTTTAAAACTATTGCCTAGCAAGCATGGGCAGATTATGACATGCAATCGAACTCTATCTGGGACCAGAGGGTCAGGTGACTATCAGTCATTAATTCTGTGGTTTTTCAAGAATGTTCCTCTCTTCTCCTAAGCACTGTGGGTGGAGAATGGAATTAGGCCCAACCTTGACCAGAGACAGGAAGCTGGAACTTAGCCTAGTCTTGACCTGAGGTGGGTGGGTATAAGGCTGGCAAAAGCCCCTAGGGTCTTTCTGTTATAAGCTGTAAAGAGGCTACTGACCAGACTGGATAATTCTATCCTTTGGGCTTTTTAGTAGAGAGAGAGAGAGAGAGAGAGAGAGAGAAGAGAGAGAGGAGAGAGGAGAGAAGAAAAAAAAAAAAAAAAAAAAAAGAAAAAAAAAGAAGAAGAAGAAGAAGGAAGAAGAAGAAGAAGAAGAAGGTCAATAAGAAGAAGGAAAGAAGATATAACAGAGGAGGAGGATAGGCTGGCCATGTTCATAGGAGAGAGGCAGGGGAGTGGAAGGGGAAGAGGGTAAAGGGATGCCAAGAAGGAATGAAGAAAAGAACATGGCTTCTTTTCTTGTATGAGCTTTGAATATAAAGATATGCTCAGTTTATAATAATTTGTTGAGTACTGGCAATCAGCCAGGAGCCACATCCTTACAGAAAACTGCCTTTCTCTCTCCCAGCAGTGATCAGTTGCCAAAATATCCTATCAGTGAGGGTTTGCCCAAAAGCTTGGAATTTCTAATTCTTCTTGAAGCTAGTATTTGGTTTGGGTTTAGTTTACCCAGGTCTTATGGGTTGTCACAAAATACTTGTGTGTAAACATCCTGTTATATCAAAAACATGGTTTCTTTATAAAAGTCATCTACCTCTCTATCTCTACTATCCTCCCATACTTCTTCCAAAATTATTCTTGAGCTTTGGGAAAAGGAGAATGAGATACAGGAGAATGAAATTCTACAATTTGTTGAGATATGCATTATAATTTGAGTGTTTTTTGTTTGTATATTATACTTCAATAAAATGCTCCAAAAGATAAAAGAGTGAAAATGTTAAAAAAAAAAAAACATTTATTATTGATGGCTTGGAGCTTTTTGTTTGTGGTTTTGTATTGCTGTTGTTTTGGCTCTTTGAACCTGGGGATTCAACCTATGCTCTTGAACACTAAGTAGTATCCAAAGCATGAAATATCATTTTGAAATTTTGAAGAATAGAATGTCATACAAGAATGGATGTAGGGGGGTTGGGGATTTAGCTCAGTGGTAGAGCGCTTGCCTAGCAAGTGCAAGGCCCTCGGTTTGGTCCCCAGCTCCGAAAAAAAAAAAAAAAAAAAAAAAAAAAAAAAAAAAAAAAAAAAAAAAATGGATGTAGGATAGGATGGAGTACCAAACATCAAAATGAACAAAGGTGAAGAAGTAAGAATCACAAATTTGTATAGATAAATACGAGGTGAAACATTTTCTACCCCACTGAATGAAAAAGTACTTTAAAGAACCAGAGGTGCTTTCAGCAGCCTTACACCCACTGCCTCAGGTCAGGATTGGGCCAAATACCAGATTCCTGCCTCGGGTCAAGGCTAGGCCAAGTTCCATTCTCCACCCATAGTTCTCAGGGAGGAGCAGGGACATTCTTGAAAAACTGCAGAATGTACTGACAGTCACCTGACCCTCTGTTGCCAGATGGAGTTTGAATGCATGTCATATACTTGCTAGCCAATAGATTCAAAGGTCAATGTTCTTAGACAATAAGTTTAAACTGTAACCTTGCTGATGTAACCTGTACCCCTAAAAAGTATAAAAAACTGTTTGTTATAGCCATTTGCGGTCACCTTCTAGTCACTCACCACAAGGGGCTCATTGAGGGTAGAACCAACATGCTAGAAAAATAAACCTCTCGTGTTTTCATCGAATTCCATTCTCGTGTCTCACTAGGAATATGGGGTTTGTGGTTCTCCCAGTAGTTAAGACTCACTTTGAGCCTTATACTTCTACTTCTCCATATCTGTCACTCCCTTTCTTTATTGGTATTGGGGTGAATGCTTACATCAGCATTTAGTACTGGTCTGAAAAAAGGTTACTAGCTCATTTTCAAACACACACATATACACATATACGTATAGTGTTAACCCAAGGAATATTGAGAAAGTCAAAGTTCTACAGACTAAGACTGCCTACTTGTTGATTACATTTATACTGGAATGAAAAATATCACATTTTCAGTCCATAATTCAGTAATATTTTCATGAAGAACAAGAAATCTAATGTAAAATAGACTAACATTCTTCCTTTTCGTTTACTCAACTGCTCTGTTTTTACCTACCTGATGTGCAAATAAGACAGAAACAGTGATAGTCCCTGATGCTAGAGGGATTAATGAACTTCCTAAATGCTCAAGGTTTTATTGTTCTCTATCTTACAATATTACTTTAATAATAATAATAAGGCAATGCTGAGTCCAGCTTGACCAAGTAAACATCAAAATAGCATGGTTCCCAGCCCTGGAACAGCCATTAGAGCATTGGCCTCCATGAGGGTCATTGTTTGCTGTGGGCATAAGCCTTATTTGTATAATAATGTATATATTTTCATGTTCCTCCTTTGAGGAATGTCCTTTCTGCCAAGGTTAATGACTCCATGATAATTAGAGAGAGTTCAAGTCCTAGAGGTGAGCGTGTACTTAAAGTTTCAGCAAAATGGTAGAATGGTATGACCTTCAGGACAGCCCTTGAGGCTTTGAGAAAGAATGCTGAAAACACGAGTTCCAAAATATATAATTTCTCAACTATGCAAAAATATAAGGATACGATACGAATTGTATAAGGCACTTCACAGATCTAAAGGAACAGAGGCTGCATTATGATCCAGCTTGTCAGAAATATAGAGAAAGGAGATAAAGAGATTTATGGTGGTGAACACTGGGAAAGATTCCATCCAGCTAAGTTTTTTTTGTTTATACTTCCAAAACCAGGAAGATCTCTGAGTTCAACATCAGCTTGGGACTGAGGGATTTTAGGTCCAGGCCCAGGAATGGTACAAATATTAATTTCAGGGCAGGGTCCTACCCAGCTTTCTTTCTTTCTTTCTTTCTTTCTTTTTATTTAATTTGAGTATTTCTTATATACTTTTCGAATGTTATTCCCTTTCCCGGTTTCCGGGCAAACATCCCCCTCCCCTCCCCTTCCTTACATATGGGTGTTCCTCCCAACCCTCCCCCATTACTGCCCTCCCCCCAGCTCCATAGTTCATAGGGGTTCAGTCTTAGGGGCCCAGGGCTGCCACTTCCACTGGTACTCTTACTAGGATATTCATTGCTACCTATGAGGTCAGAGTCCAGGGTCAGTCCATGTATAGTCTTTAGGTAGTGGCTTAGTCCCTGGAAGCTCTGGTTGCTTGGCATTGTTGTACATATGGGGTCTCGAGCCCCTTCAAGCTCTTCCAGTTCTTTCTCTGATTCCTTCAACGGGGGTCCTATTCTCAAATCAGTGGTTTGCTGCTGGCACTCGCCTCTGTGTTGCTGTATTTGGCTGTGTCTCTGGAGATCTGCATCCGCTACTATCGGCCTGCACTTCTTTTTGTTGTTTATCATCTTGTCCTAATTGGATGACTGTATGTGTATGGGCCACATGTAGGCAGGCTCTGAATGGGTGTTCCTTCTGTCTCTGTTTTAATCTTTGCCTCTCTATTCCCTGCCAAGGGTATTCTTGTTCCCCTTTTAAAGAAGGAGTGAAGCATTCACATTTTGATCATCCGTCTTGATTTTCATTTGTTCTAGGCATCTAGGTAATTCAAGCATTTGGGCTAATAGCCACTTATCAATGATTACATACCCTGTGTGTTTTTCTGTGATGGGTTACCTCACTCAGGATGATATTTTCCAGTTCCAACCATTTGCCTGTAGAATTTCCTTAAAGTCATTGTTTTTTGATAGCTGAGTAATATTCCATTGTGTAGATGTAACCATTTTCTGTATCCATTCACTCTGTTGAAGGGCATCTGTTCTTTCCAGCTTCAAGCTGTATAAATAAGGCTACGATGAACACAGTGGAACAATGCGGTTCTTTTTATATGTTGGGGCATCTTTTGGGTATATGCCCAAGAGGTATAGCTGTCCTCAGGGTAGTTCAATGTCCAACCCAGCTTTCTTATCTGTGCTTGTGCTTGCTGCCTCTTTCCAAGAATCAAGGAGCTGAGGTTATGGGATGTTCATTCATGTGCTAATCAAAAGGGAACCTGGGATAATGACTGAATTGATGTGTAAATTGATGTACAAATGTGTAAACAACTGTACTTTTGATTTCTTCAGAGAGTTTTTAGAGGCATGAGCAAGTTCTCTAGACAGAACATAGAGCAATTGGAAAAGCTAAGACATCTGAAGCAGAATGTAGTCCATTTCTTTGGACTCATGATTTGACTTCAAATCATTTGTTTTACTACTCCTAGATGCCCTTTCTCTCAGGAACCCCTTGTCAAGCTGAAGCTGGTCCTTAGCAAGACAATTTGGCTAAAATCCCTTCATGGAATTTTTACATATCTATGGTAGTCATTTTTATAAGTGAAAAAGAGGGCTAAATAGATAAATACAGATAAATTTTCTAAAAGTTTTCAAAATGATATACTTATTTATCATGGAGAAGAATCAAAATAGTTTAGTTCAGTGCTAAAATCTTTTAGCAGTGTTGGTCATTTATTAAAACTGAAAGGAAAATTATACAGATTTAAGGTTTAAAAATAAAAAATTAAAAGAGTAAGTTTCAAAATCCACAGACTGAGGGCTAAACTATAAGAAACAAGCCCAGACAAGTCCAGGCAGCCCTGCCACTAGGACTAACAGACCATAAAGATAAAGAAAAGGAATGCAGGAACCAGCCCAAGCTATCAAGACTGACTCATAAACCATCTGGCAGAAGGGCATCTCCCCCAGCATACTCAGAGTCACACTTTAACCAGATGTCCTTCAAACCCTGATAAGCCCCTGGCTTCTAAAATCCCGAACACCCCAGTCAGCACGTACTCTTCTGCTGTGCTATAATCTCACTGCTATGTTTGAATGAGCCAATCACTTACAGCCGTGCCAGAAATTAGCCGCTGCTGTTTGAAACAGTCAATTGTGTGAAACCGCGCCAAACCCCCTAGCCTTCCCTATATAAACCCCTGACTTTTGAGTTTTGGGGTCGACACCTCTGTCTCCTGAGCGGGATACGTGTCGGCCCAGAGATCTCAGTAATAGATCTCCATAATAAACCTCGCCTTTGCTTATTACATCCAAAATGGTCTCTCTGTGTCTGGGTCCGTGATTTCCCAAGACTTGAATAAGGGTCTCTCTTCGGGGATCTTTCAAAAACAACGTGATAAAATCTTTTTACAAATTTTATACAATTGGCATATGATACCTGAAAGTTTTCTAAAATATAAGTGCATTTGTCTTGTACAAATATTAGTGCATAAAGTATATTTTTTAATATAGAACAATAATTTCAGCATCATCGATATAATGTATATATACAATTAAACTTAGTATAGTATTTAATACTCATTGTATGGAGGTTTCCAGTTGGCTGCAAAAGGGGAGATTGTAAATGTATATTTGTTTTCAGAGAATATGACCATCTGGTAGAATTTCTTTGAACAGGTTTTCTAATGCTCTGTTGGTTTTTTTTTTAAATTACTTCCCTATGCCAAAATATATTTGCTTACTGTTATAAAACTTGAGTGGCGTCAGTGTACCTCACTAAACAACAAACTCTAATGAGCTCTATATAGCAGAAAGATTGTTAACTGTAGTTGATTCTTTGAATATGCTTAATGTGGAACCATAATTTTAAATATGGACCACCATCTTTGCTTTCACTCTAAGAGGCAGAATCTGTAGTTTAAGTAAATTGTGGGGTTGATATAATATGCATTAGTATCATTGTTGCCAAGAAGACAAAAATTTTCTTTCTGAACTGATGATATTTAACAAAATTTTTGAAGTTTGAAGTCAGAGGTCTTAAGAGGAAGGGGAAGGGAAAGGGGAGCACGACAGGAGAGAAATACAGAGGGTCGGGAAATTGGATAGAAACATATAGCAGTGGGGAATGGGGAACTGGGAATAGCCGCTAGAAAGCCCTAGACTCCAGAAAAGTGAGATTCTCCCAGGACTCAATGGAGATGACTTTGGCTGTAATACCCAATGGAGGAGAGATACAACCTGTAGAGACAACCTGCACTTGATAGGCACAGCCCCCAGTAGAGAGATTAGGATATCGATGCATCTCAAAACTTTTAACCCAGAAATGTTCCTGTCCAAAAGAAAAACAGGGACAAAAAAATGGAACAGAGACTGAAGGATAGGCCATCCAGAGACACCTCTCCACCACATAGGGATCTATCCCATCTGCAGACACTAAACTCCCACAATATTGCTGATGCCAAGAAGTGCTTGCTGACAGGGGCCTGGTATGGCTGTCCTCTGAGAGGTTCTATCAACACCTGACCAATATAAACTCAGATACTTTTAGCCATCCATCAGCCTCAGCTTGAGGGTCCTGATAGAAAGACTGGAGGGGATTGCAATCCCATAAGAATAATATCAACTAACTGGCCCACCAAGAGTTCTCAGGAACTGAACCACCAACGAAAGAGTATACATGTAAGAAACCATGGCTCTAGGTACATATGTGGCAGAGGATGGCCTTATTTGACATCAATGGGAGGGGAAGTCCTTGGTCCTGTGGGAGTTTGATTCCCTGGGGATGCTATAGTGGTGAGGCAAGAATGGGTGAGTTGGTGGAGGAGCACCTTCATAGAGGTAAAGTGGAGGGGGAAGGGGGGACATGGAACAGGGGATTCATGGAAGGGTAACTGGGAAGGAGGATATCATTTGATATGTAAACAAATGAAGTGATTAATAAAAAAGAAAAAAGAGTCAAAACTGACTGCATTGCTTATTGCCTAGAGAAGGCAACTCATGTCACTAAAAATCAGCTGCTTTAAATGTAAAATGAAGAGAAAATGTTAGAAAGTAATTCTATTACATGCTATAGTATATATTCACTTATGACTGCATAAAGAAGAGATAAAGTGGGCAAAAGAGCAAGATACAGTAAAGCAATTGAGTCTATGCTATCATTGTCCAGCTTCATACTGTTTTGGCATATCCCTGAGTCATCTGAAATTATTCCTGTGTGTAGTTCTCTCTCAAGCGCCTTGATTCTGTGCTTTTGAGGTTTTTGTGGAAAATAGAAGCTTTACTAAGTGCATACAGATGCAAACAGAAGTTACAGAAAGTTAATGCCCAGCATGATAACCCTCAGACAATAAGGAAACAGATTTGATGGATAAATACATCACCCTTTTTACCCTTCTGAAGGAAGATGCAGAAGCATATTTAACATAGTTTTCCTAAGAGTTTCTGTAGTTTACAATTTTATGTTTTTATTCCAGTGAACTAATATGAACACAGAGATAGCTTATAGCATATATTTATTATGAAGTTGTTTCTCAAAAAATTAACATTAGAATAAGTTTACTGGGGAAAGAATGTGGTTCTTGTCCATTTGAGTATGCATAATTTAGTACTTGATTGCATGAGTAGGGATAACTGTAGAGGAAGGGCCAGGTTATATTGTGTTCTTCAGTTGAGACAACTATCTCCTATCATCTCTAATCCTTCAATACTGGGATCCATGATTCCTTGGTCTTTGGACAAGGATGCTGAAAAACACACCACTACCCTTTATGGCTTACTAGATTATTGGCAGAGGGATTTCTTAGTCTCCAACATTTCATAAATTAATTTCCATGTGATTCCATGTCTCTAGACATAAATAAGGATGTATGATTGTGTAGATAAACAGAAGCACAAATTAGCATGCTCTACAACTCAGAAAGGGTTTGTTGTTTTAAAAATATTAAAAATAAAAAAGTAAGGTTGTCTTTTATCCCCCTAGGTCCAGCACTGCAGTGTCCCAAGATATCTGCTGGGTATTTTGCCAGAAGCACACATTCCAATTCTGTGGCTGTCCAGACAAGCCACCTCAGACTCCATTACACTTAGATCTACACATAAAAGAACACACAACACAATAAATATAGATCCAATTGGTAAGATATAATTGCCCACATAAACATACAAAGCCCAATACCATCCATCCCTTAAAAACATTAATAACCTGTAAATATACAGAGCAGAATGTGAACATCACCGGCCATGGCTTCTTGCCCTCTCCTTCTGTCTCTTCCTCCTTTCCATTCCAGTCTCCTCCTTTTCCTTCAAACTTCTCCCCACCCATCCTTTTTCTTCTCCAATGACAGCCTCCTTCTATCCTGTACCTGCCCCTCACCTGTATTTTACAAATTCAATGGGGAGAATGTTCTGGTGAAGTCACCTGTTTCCTGATTCCTGAGTAAGTGACTAGGCAGCTGTCCTTGGGGCAGTGGAATTAGCATCAAAATACAGATAACTCCAGGGCAAACCACAACAGGGGTTCAGAAATGAAGCTGAAATCTAAAGCATCACAAGCTGAGGAGTATAGGAGAGCTATACCTTATATTGTTATATTATACATCTAACAAACATGCATGTAGCCCTTACAATTTCTGTATGTTAGGATACATATATGTTTGGATATGTATATGGATTCATATATGAGGATAGATACATATATGGGTAATACTTCTGTTTCTTAAGAGGTCCCTATCTACCACAGTTCATATGAGGGTTAAGCCTCAGTAGTCTACTTCAATAACTTGTGCTTAAGTGTATCCTCATCAACTTTTCTCCTTCATAGCTTTCCTTTCTCTGCTGTTTCGCTTATGATAATTTTCCACACAAAATAATACATGCAGTATTATCTCAGTATGTGTTTTATGCAGGTCAGTCACATTAGGATAGCAGGGGTAGTTTTGAATGTACCTGCATGTATTATCTCGTTTGTTCCTACAAGTAATTTTGGAATCAAGGAGAAAATCTTCCCAAGTTCCTAGTTTAGAGGAAATACTGTAGTGCTGTTCTGTATTATCATCCAGGTCAACATGTTTTATCACTTGTAGTGATTACAGAATCTTCATCATTTAATTGCAGTGAATCTCAAGAAGCAAGGTGCAGAAAACATCAAACTTAAGAAACAAAACTCATGGTAGTTATCACTTATCGTTTTAAGTATTTTCTGAAATGTATTCACATAATATTCTAATTTTTTTATTTAACAATGACTAATTTATTCAATGAATATGTTAGGCTTTTTTCTACATATCTGATAGAGTTCCAAGCAACAAAGATTCATTGAAAATGTGGCATCTGATGATTACAATACTGTATTCTCCTGTAATTTTGCAGTAGAGATACTGTGAGAGAGACAGTAATCTGTCAATTAGATAAACTCACTTTTAATTTATAATTATGATACATGTCATGGAAGTAAATATATAAATATGGTCGTATTTCTCCAGGCAAAATTATATGCAAACTAATAATATATAACATTATTGATGCATCCTTAGCCTTCTTGAATTGTTTAACAAAGCCTATAGTTACATAGTTTTATTTACCATTTTCTTCCTCACAGTGGATGACTATAAAAACGATGTATTTTCTATTTTGTTACTATCAATAGCACAATGGCTTTCAGTGCTATTAACTGGCTTTACAGAACCTTTACTGCTGCCTATAGTGGCAGAATGAATTATTGACAGGGTTAATCGCCTCCCAAATAATTTATCCTTCTGCAATTTACTGCAATAAGGTTCTCAAGCGTGTATTTACCACTAAACCCTCCCCCTCTGGCTTTCATAAAAGCAGTGGGAGATATTTGTTACCTTGTTCTGTCATCCTATGTAGTGTTAAATACAATAGCAATGGTTTAATGTGATAAAACATAGAGGGGATGGCTGCTGAGACTTGAATATAATCAATTTGCTCCAATTCCAGTTTAGATGAAAATTTATTGCTAAATCGTCTTTTTAGAGCTGCTTTCGTTATTTCATATTGATCTCCAAATGATTAAGAAGTGGAACACTATTGATTTATAAATGAAAAAAAGTCCTTATAATGAGAATAAGAACCAGACTGCAAACATTTTCAGTTACAGAACTAGATTTTAATGGTCTCAATTAGATCTTCCACAGTTTTCTTAGCTTAAGCTGGAAACTCTTACAAGTGAAAAAGACCATTCTGTTAAGTGTGGGGCTGATATGATTGATAATTTTTTTTTGGTTCTTTTTTTTTGGAGCAGGGGATCGAACCCAGGGCCTTGTGCTTCCTAGGCAAGCGCTCTACCACTGAGCTAAATCCCCAACCCCCTGATTGATAATTTTTAAAGGATGCAATATAGCTATATTTGTCTATCAATATCTGGAATTCAGATACACAATCACCCGCTCAATATTAAATCTTAAAACTCTGCTTGGAAGGTGAATGTTTGGAAGGAAAATGAAATGACTCCTGGTAGTCATTATGCCTTGGATTATTTTCTGTTCCTGCTCATATTTGTACTTTTGTGAGCTAAAGTTGGTCATAGTGACCTCCTTGATGATTTGGATCCATTTCAAATTACTTCAAGATAAAGAGCAAAGGAGTCATGCACTGGAATGTGGCTCAGTGCTTCACATACTCAAGACCATGGGTTCAATTCCTGGCACCACAAAAGAAAACGAAGGTCCCTTGGGATATCATGTTGATTCAGGTTAAGAGAAAATCTTTCTAGAAATTTCCTTGTGTTTCTTTACTCAAAGAAGCAGCATTTTCAGGGCCTCTTTGGGCCCCTCTACTTTGCCTCCATAAAGGCCCTCTTCCTAAAACATGTTTGCACAGCTTTCATAGAAAATCTATTTCCTTTAATCATTAAAATACAAAAACACTCATACGATACTGTAGTTTGTTTTTTGGCTTGGCCACATATGAATGTTGGGTGTCAGCCTTGGGAACCAGCATGAGAAGATTACTTTCTTCCTCATTTTACCCACAATATTGTAAGGTGTCAAATACATATCCCAGATCTAGTCCAATGCATAAGTTCTTATTTTTGACTGGATCTTTATTTTACACTAAGTTTCATAGCTACTCTAGTAAGGAAAATAAGGTAATACATAAAAAATGGCTTCTCATTGTTTTATAATTCATTTTCTATTATTTTGTATGATTCTTTACTGCATATTAAATTCCACAAAGTTATTTCCCATAGCAGAAATTGGTTTAAAGGTAATATTTTGTCTGCTACATGCTCTTGTATTTCAATATCAGTGGTAAGTGCAGCAAACAGAAATGTATTCTAAGTGTAAAGTTTTATTTTAAGTGTATGGACGCTTTGCCTACACGTATGTCTGAGTACCACTTGTATGACTGGTTCCACAGAAGCCAGAAGAAGACATCAGATCCACAAGAATAAGAGTTAAGAATGGTTTTGTTGGTCACCATGTAGGTGCGGAAAACAGAACCCAGATGCTCTGAAAGAACAGCAAGTATTCTTAACTACTGAGC
Organism: Rattus rattus; assembly: GCF_011064425.1. Lineage (NCBI taxonomy): Eukaryota > Metazoa > Chordata > Mammalia > Rodentia > Muridae > Rattus > Rattus rattus. The sequence goes on along the minus strand of NC_046172.1, from coordinate 1,937,186 downwards.
TTTACCTAGCCTCAAGTCTACTTTAGAATTCATTTAAAATTCTTACTTTTCCTCAGATACGGCATGTCTGTAAAATGACAACTGAAAATGTATCTTCAATTTTCTGTATAGAGGTGAGTGACTACACATAAGAACCAGATAGGTCAGAATGTTAGAACTGATATTTCAATTATATAATCTTGTTTTACTTAATGGAAATTTTGTTACATTTATTTATTTATTTGTGTGTATGTGTGTGTGTGTGTGTGTGTGTGTGAGAGAGAGAGAAAGAGAGAGAGAGAGAGACAGAAACAGAGACAGAGAGATTGAGAGACAGAGAGACAGAGACAGAGAGACAGAGAGACAGAGAGAAAGCAAGAGATCCAAACAGAGATAAAGAAGGAGTGTTTATGCATGTGTGTATTAGTGTATATCTGTACATGTTCCGGGGGAGGAAACAGCTTGTAGGGGTCAGTTCTCTCTTTTCACTATGTGGTTTCCAGGGATCAAATTCTTGTTGCCAGGTTTGATGGAAATTGTCTTTGTCCTATGAGCTATTTTGCTACCCTTAAATTTTATTTAATTTGTACAGAACATTTTAATAAAAAATTTAGCTTCTACCTGAGGCAAACAGTATTTACATCATCTGGTGGATCCCTGTTGTCTGTCATGTGTGCACTATCTCAGCATATATAATGAACACATTTATATCCTTCTGCAATATCAAAAATCATAGTATAGTAATATTCACAAAATAGGACAGTTTCAATGATAAAGATATGCCATGTACTCTCACTTTTCTTTATAGCTCTAGCCAAACCAATTACAGGTTCTTTTATGCTAGTCTTAAATAATACTATGTCTCAGGTCACACAGTATATATGCACAGAGATATATACACACATGCACACACATATATCACATAATAAATATATCTATACGCATGTGTGTGCATATTATGTTAGTAAACAGCTGTGAAGGGTTAAAGAATCAAAGAGGCCTGAAGGACCAATGCTAGGAAACTGATATGGAAGGAAGGGCCTATGTACTGTAAAGATCATGAATCTAACTGAACTGGAGAATCAGTTGGAGAAGCCATGTTCTGCTGACTGCGGGCTGTAGAATTATATTGCAGGATCAGAGTTGATCAAGGTCAAAAGAAGGGTAAGGTCAAGTCCAGAGGACTGAATAGAGAGATGGATATATAAATGGCAGGTCCAGATGGCCAAACAGGAAGGTGAGTAGATGGAGATTTGAGTAGACCATGTCAACCATGCAAACATAACCAAGATAAAGTTCTTGTGTCAGTTAAAAGTTCTCTATCTTTTCATCTCTGATGCACACAATCGATCATCAGGTGTCAATTGGGAGTCACTCCCATCACTACCCTAAGTGTTTACCTCTTCATGGGTTTTGAGAAAGGGGAATTGACCCTTTCCTTGGTGTGGTGTATCTGATAAGTTCTTGGACCTAGTTTTCCTAATTTACTTTTCCCTAAACATAGGTGAGCCTACAGTTCCAATGCACCCTGATATATTTATAGAGTAACATCTTTTCTGCACCCAGAAATAAGTTCTTTATCAGTCAGCGCTATGTGGGTGCAGAAAAGATGTTACATGATTGTTGGGGGCAGGGGGTTATTGGGGGGGGGGATGGGGAGGGGAACACCCATATAAAAGGGGAGTTGGAGGGAATGTTGGCCCGGAAACCGGGAAAGGGAATAACATTCGAAATGTATATAAGAAATACTCAAGTTAATAAAGAAAAAACAGAAAAAAAGAGAAAATAAAGTAAGTCTTAAAAAATAAAAAATAAAAAAATAAACAAAAGTATAAAAAAATAGAGTCTCTCTAATGAAGACAAGGCCTGGGGGAAAAAAATCACTGTTTCATGTAATATGGAGTAACTTAGGGAAGGACACAGCCTGATCTCAGTAATTGTTAATAAAATTGGTCACAGGCACTGTTCCAGTTTCAAAAGACAAGAGCAGTGGTGATTTTTGCATGAAGTGGCTAATTAACATTTCTTCACCAGTTCCAACGTCATATCATGATCAACTATCATTAGGGAATTAAATAGTGTGCTTTTTACTCTGAAGGGGATTCGTTTCCTAAGTGTTTCATGTTTATAAGCAAAGTACACTTGGCTTCATTTACAAGTATTTGACGATATACTTCATTATTTGAGAAGTCATATCCTATTGTCTCTGTGGCATGTGTGAAAGTACTTACCTTCCAAGAAGCCTGGCAGACCCTGTCACTTCTCTTCAGTAAGATAAATAAACAAGTAGGAGAGAAAACCATGAAGAAGAAAGGCTATTGCTTTTCCAAAGGAAAGGAAAGGTTATTACATCATTGAAACATTTCAATTTTATTATCCAGAGAGTCCTTCTCTATTAAAAAACTGAGATTTTACCCAGAAAACAGGAGTTTAATGAGTGCCAGAAGAAAGTTAGGATTTCTATTCCTTTGTTATCTTTTCTTTCTTTGTTACCCAAGACCGTGCTATGCCTGAGGGTGTTACTAAAACTCGAGTCCACAAACTGATCCTTCCTAATGAAACTTCTTTTTTGTCAAGTTGACATAAACTAGTCATTTGAAAACAGGGCCTGCTAGTTAAGAAAATATTTCCATCAGATTGGCCTGTAGGCAAGCTTATGGGGGTGTTTTCTTGATTTATGATTCATGTGTCATGGAGGGCCAAGCTCTCTGAGAGTGATACTGGGTTGTACAAGAAAGCAGGCTGAGCAAACCATGGGGAGAAATGCAGTAAGTAGCATTCTTCCAGGGCTTCTGCTTCAGTTCCTGCCTCCAGATCCCTGCCCTGCTTTCCCTCCGTAGTACATTGAAAACTGTAAGGTGAAGTGAATCTTTTCCTTCCTAAGTTGCCTTTTGGTCATGGTGTTTTAATTAAGATAGAACATGGTAGCAGTTTGTAGGGCTTTGCTGTGATGAGCCTGACCATGGGTTTAGGTGAAGACTGTAGAAGGACTTGGGGACTTGGACAAGAAGAGCCATTGAGCGTTCAGAGATTTGAGATGTTGTGACTATTTATGGATAATTCTCAGAGCAGTGCAGAGTTTTAGAGGTAAGCAAAGACTCTACCTAGGACATATATTGTGATATTTTGACTTAAGAACATGTGGTTCTGCTCAGATAGCAATGAAGAGTCAGCTATAATTAACAAGATACAAGAATCACTAAAATGAAACTTTGATAGTGGGACAATTGATACTAGTCCACTGGGATTTAAGAATCTGCTTGTGGACCTCCATGGCGAAAGATACTGGCCTAACTCAAAATGCATGATTTTCTTTCTCTTCTCCATATTCCTCCTCCCAGAAGCTTCTGAGTTCTATGACTTGCGAGCTCTGCTGTTTTCTCTTAAGTTCTAGTAAAATTGTCCTTGAGCTTCCTGCTGAGTCCATTTAAAATTGGTTTGTTAATGGGACTAAGGACACAAAGGGGGAATCCCAATTTCCCCAGCAACAAATAATGTGAGGCTCCCCAATATTTCTGAAAATACTTGTTGCAGATTCAACATGTCCTGCAGGTCTTCTGAAAAGTTATAAATCTTTCCAGAACACAAGTCCCCCTCTGTTTTGTCCTTAGGGCCTCAGTTTTTAACTCTGCTTCACAGTATGAGATTCCTAGAGAAACTCTAACTTTGTAGGAAGAAGTATGATGTTTCTGTTGTTTGATATCCCATGAAAAGTTGAGAAGTATGGCATTAGAATATTTTCATTCTCAAACACGAGAGTCTTGAAAGGACCCAACTTGACTATAAACTCAAAAGCTGGATTCTCCCTTGCCTTAATCCTGTCTTTCTTTGAGCTTTAACTCAGTAGAAAAGCACTATCTATCTGATGAGCAACTTCAGAATCAAAAGAGGTAAATTCAGACACTTGTATACAGCCCAGTGAACTGTTTTGGAAGCTCTTGGAAACCAGCTTCTAATTTCATTCAACCATATATACCTGATCACTGAGCAAAAGGAAATTATTTTCCTTGAAGTCTTGGTCTTTATCCATACAGGTGGAATATATTTCTTTGCTTATATTACCTTACTCCTTTTTTTTTAATCTTTGTGACCATGGCCCAGTCCTCAATTTACAACTAAAATTAGAATATTTCTCTGCTCTCAGCTATTGTCATCTGCCTCATATAAATCTATTCACATTATTCACTTAATATTAGTTTAAAATCTTAGTAATAATACTGAATATGACTTTAAGTGACCCCTAATTTTGAAAATTAAGCAGACATTGCACTTAAATGGTATTCCAGTTAAGGCAGTAGCTGAGAGGTATCATTCACAAAGACAGGAGAAATTTTAAAGGAATTTTGTGATTAAGGAGTATGCTAAGGGAGACCAGAATTCAAGAGATAAGCTATTAACAATACCTACTAAAGAGACATCATCCATGTAAAAAGCAGGGAAGAGAGTAAGTGTCTGAACACCAGGAAGTCTGCTGTAAACAGTCATCCTAGAATTGGCTGCAAAGGCAAGACTGGAATAGAGGAACAGTGGTAATATCAGTAAACATGCTCATGTGAAATGAGAATACTTCAGGGTGTCCCACCATTAGATAATCAACTATAAGTAGTGATGATTAGGAAAGCTAGAATTAGACTTTCCGAGGAATTTATTCATTATTGGCAATCCAATACAAAATTCTCAGTCCTGAAACAATATGCAAACAATAAAAACGGTTTTATCAGGCTATATTTGTATATTTCTGCATATGTGTATGTGTCTGTGTGTATACACATATAGGTACAAGAATAGACACATATATGTATATAAAAACAATAAAAGGAAAAGAAGCTACTGATGTGAGAATGGAGGCCATGGAAATGGCTGGGGGAAAGGAGAGGAGGAGGAAAGTGATATGAATCTATTTTAATTAAAGATGTGCTTTAAAAAGAGATTTTCTTTTTTACCTCATGATTTGCCAAGATTGTGAGAAAGATGTCAATATCTGAAGCTTTAGTTAAAGGGAGATAGTTACTCCCAGATCAACCAACTCAATGTATGACCTATCATCTAGCCTCTCCTATTGGAAGCAGACTGGCACTACTGCAGATGAAAGCTATTATCCAAATCATTCTCTTATGGTTGTAGTGCCAGCCTTGGCCATCTGCAGCTATTTTTTTTTAAATCATTTGTATGTTTAGCTTAAATAAAATGGTATGCTATTTAATATCTTTTTTGAAAATTTCTCTTGCTTTCCAGGAGACTGAACCTTTGCCAGATCTTGCAACTAAGTTAAAAATATTCCCCGAGATCATATAAACTATGAACAACCTGCTGTGTGGCTGTGTACTCAGCCTGTTTAAAATTAACCTGCATTATCAAAGCAATGTAAACAACCTTACTATGTATTGAACTTCTCATGCAGTCAGCTTATATAACTTAAGCCAAATGCATAGCGTTAATCTTAAACCACGTACTTTCCCATGTATATTTGTAGGTATGCTGTGGTGATTACTTGCTAATAGCAGCCAACAGGTTGAAAACAATGTTAAACAAGCCAAAGAAAAATTCCATAAATGTTGGAAGCCACATGTGGATATAAGTTAATAACCTGTGTGTGCTTTTGAGTGCCATTCTGGGTCAAATGTGGTCAATAAAGTAACTTCCCTTAAAAAAAAAACTCTGATGCAGATTTCTGAAAAAAATATCTGTCATTCATTTCTCATATCTTGTTTTTTATGCTGTTCAATAAATATAGAGCAAAATCCTTTCTTATGGACAAATGGGTAACACTGACTGGTGATAAGGACAGATCAGATGACACACATACAATCCACAACAAACAGGGCCCAAACCACAAATTACAGACAGAGGGAAGATACAGGGAAAAAAGTGAAAAATTCACATTTGGGCTTTCACTTGTGCTCTCATTACAAGGGGAATCTCTCTTTTTATTACTTACACAATATCAATGCAGCATGCTATAGGAAAATATTGCTTGTTAGCGAAGAGAATGTACCCTGAAAATTCAGTCAGAGATAAATGTTCTTGTACAAAGAACAATAGTCCACCCTTTTTTGGTGCATGTGCATAGCCAAAATGGTCTCTGAAGAAATAGGAGAGAAGAGAAAGGGTCAGTTAGAGGAGAGTAGCATTGGTCAATGTGTGATACTTCAAGGAGTGAGTGAGGATAGAGAAGAATGTAGAGAAGCCACATCAAGAAGATGGTGCACCCACAATTATGTACCCAAAGGTTTTCTTGATCTTCATATAGTAATTTGCCCCCTTCTGACCCAGTGTTCTCTGGTCCTTCTCATGCTTACTTCATGTCAGACACTAGGCCTCTATGTGGTAGACAGGAGTTAAGGCATAATTATTCTGGTTCCATTTTATTCCACGTGAGCTGCCATTTCTCCACCATCATTGCCATGTACCCCTGGCCTTATGTTCTTCTTTTATCTAAGTCCTGGGTAATATAAAAACATAATCAGACAGACAACAAACCTAACAGGCTAAACTTTCAGAAAAGCAGAGAAAAATGTTTCCCAAAGAAACATACTTAACCTAAGAAAATCAACAGAAAACCTTTTAGTGTTTTAAAGAGTTTTATAAAATGACAGGTTAAAGATGAATACACAAAAATAAATCAATTGCATACATGCCAGAAAATACTGTTGAAGAAAAAGAACTTAAGTATTTAAAGTACATTTCTTATCAAAGTTATTAAAAGTTTTAATACAATTCCAATTTAAGTAGTAAAAAGGTACAGATTGACATAATTATTTTGATGTTTAGTTGAAAATGTAACAGAGATAATGGAAAAATTCAAGAAAGTTCTAAATGTCTGATAAAATTTTCAAAGCAAAAGGAAAGCCATAGGAAGATCAGTGGACTATGTCTGGGAAGTCAAGCCGGCAAGTAGACTCATATGGTAAACTGATTTTCTTTTCTTTTTTATTTGATATTTTTTTATTTACATTTCAAATGCTATTCACTTTTCTGGTTCCCGAACATAAGCCCCCTATTCTATCCCCCTCTCCTTTTACTATAAGGGTGTTCTCCTCCCCATCAACCCCCCTTACAGCTCCCCACACGACATTCCCCTACACTGGGGGGGGTGTCCAACCTTGGTAGGACCAAGGGTTTCTCCCTCGATTGGTACCCAAAAAGACCATCCTCTGCTACATATGCAGATGGTGCCATGGGTCAGGCTATGCATAGTCTTTGAGTAGTGGTTTAGTCACTGGGAGCTCTGGTTGGTTGGCATTGATTGTTGTTCTTATGGGGTTGCAAGCCCCCTCAGCTCTTTCAATCCTTTCTTTAATTCCTCCAACGAGGGTCCCGTTTTCAGTTTAGTGGTTTGCTGCTAGCATTCTCCTCTGTATTTGACACGTTTTGACTGTGTCTCTCAGGAGACATATATATCTGGTTCTTGTCAGCATGCTCTTCTTAGCTTCATCAATCTTATCTAGTATTGGTGATTGTATATGTATGGGGCACATGAGGGGCAGGCTCTGAATGGCCTTTCCTTCAGTCACTGCTCCACACTCTGCCTCCATATACCCTCCTATGAATATTTTTGTTCCCCCTTTTAAGGAGTGACAAATTTGCACTTTGGTCATTTTTCTTCTTGAGCTTCATGTGTTCTGTGTATTGTATTTGTGTAATTCGAGCTTTTGGGCTGATATCCACTTATAAGTGAGTCATAACATGTGATTTTTTTTCTGTGATTGGATTATCTCACTCAGGATGATATTTTCTAGTTCAATCTATTTGTCTATGAATTCGTGACATCATTGTTTTTGATTGCCGAGTAATACTCTATTGTGTAGGTATACCACATTTTTTTTTCTGTGTCCATTCCTCTGTTGAATGGCATCTCGGTTCTTTCTGGCTTCTCACTATTTTAAATAAGGCTTCTATAAACATAGTGGAGCATGTGTCTTTGTTGTATGTTGGGGTATCTTTTGGGTATATGCCCAGGAGAGGTATAGCTGGGTCCTCAGGTAGTGGAATGTCCAATTTTCTGAGGAACCTCCAGACTGATGTCCAGAGTGGTTGTAACAGTTTGCAATGCCACCAACAATGGAGGAGTGTTCCTCTTTCTCCACATCCTCGCCAGCATCTGAGTTTTTTATCTTAGCCATTCTGACTGGTATGATGTAGAATCTCAGGGTTGTTTTCATTTGCATTTCCCTGATGACCAAGGTGTTGAGGATTTCTTTAGGTACTTCTCAGCCATTCGATATTCCTAAGCTAAGAAGGTGAATGTTTTATATAATTACTCTAGATTCACATATAGATTTTGTTGTTGACAGGCTTTGTTTTGTGTGGATGTTCTGGAACTCACTCCAAATATAGATAGACTGGGCTGGCCTCAAGGTAATGATACTCTTGCTACAGCTTCCCAAGTGATGTGATTACAGATGTGTGCCACCCAGCTCAGCTTCACCTGTAGTTTTAAGCAATAATATCTCGATGTCTTTTGGGCTTTAGTATATTGTCTCAGTTATAATCTTCTTAAAAACTGTAGGAAAATATCATAACCAAAATATTTACATTAGCATAATTTGAAGATCTTAATCATAGTTGCCCAGCTTTAATTATACTTATGTGTGTATTCAGTTTACATAATTTAATACTTCATATGTTTATATATCCATAACCACATCAAGATACAGATAAATTCCACCATAAAAATATTTCCTGTTTGGGGCCATTTTTATCATGGGTATATCTGTTCTGATGCTGTTAACCTTCTGTTCCTAAACATTGAAGCCAATAACCTGTCACTATTTCAGTATCTTTGTCATTTTAAGAGCAATCAAGACCTTAGTCAATTTCCAAATATCCATTTGTGTTAATTTTCATAGAGCAACTAAAATTTTGTCAATGTCCTTGCATATGTCTTTCATCATTAAGCAACTATTGCAACTGCAACAGGTAAGAAAATAAATAAAAGGGATGTACATTAGAAAAGAAGAGTATTTGACTATATTTACAGACTACATAACTCTTAGTGGAGATTCCAGGGAAGCTACCAGAAAATCAAAACCATTAGTTGGTATGTTCGCTAAGAATGTAAGGCATGGGAGAGGCCCTAAGGAAAACTCGAATTTGCTTTAATACATTCATAGTGAATGCAAAATGTGCAGCTTATATTTTTTTAACTTAACCCAATCCAGGGTTATGTTGGAAGATGGGACTTCAATTGAGAAATGTCTCCATATGTCTTGCCTATGTGTAAGCCTGTGGAGCACTTTATTATTTAGTGACTGTTGTGGGAGTGCCCAGCTCACTCTGGGCAGTGCCACATCTGGGTAGGTGGACTGAGTTACTGAGTTCTATAAAATGCAGGCTGAGTAAACCATGAGGAGCAAGCCAATAAAGTATGCAGCACTCCTCAATGGCTTCTGTTTCTACATTTTTTACCTTGTAGATTTTGTTGTTGACAGGGTTTCATTGTATATTCCAGGCTGCCCTAGAATTCACTCCATATGTAATGAGTTTTCTCTAGATTTCTAGTTGAATCCCTGCCTTGATTTCCCTCTTCTTCCCATATTGTTTTTGGTTGTAATGGTTTGTCACAGCACTGCAGAAACAAACTGGGAACAAAAAACTGGAATATAACCGTGCATTACATTATTCATTGTTACTTAAAGAAAATGAAATTCTTAATGAATACAGGAAAGATACCCTGAAATGGTGTAGTTGATTATTAAATAAATCAAATATAACCTAAATAATCATACTCTTTTATGGACAGACAGTACTGTATAGGTGTCAGTTCTTTATTAATTTGCTTACAAGCTTAATTCATGTGCAACAAAACTCCCTGACAAATTTGTTGTAGATATAGACAAACTTATTCTAGAATTAATGTGGACATTAATAAGCAGTTGAATAGTCAAAATGATATTGACAAATTATAGGCCTAATGTATAACTAGTATAGTCAATATAGCGCACTGTACATGAAAAGATATGGTATGCATATATGAATGAAACCAAACAGGCAATACAGAGTAAACCATCCAAATAATTTGCTTTGGACGAAATGCAAAGCTAAATCAGTAGATGAAGGATAAGCTTTTCATAAACCTTGACACATCACACTTTCGTCTTATATCATGGCTTAGCTTTCTTTGGGTTTATCTTTATTGAGGTTCATTTAGTATGTACTTTTACCCAAATTCAGGATGCATTCAGTCTGATGCATTATGTATGTATGTATGTATGTATGTATGTATGTATGTATGTATGTATGTACATATGTATGTATGTACTCATGTACTTATTTATGTGTGTGGAGTTGGGGTGTTTAGCCTCCATGTATGCCTGTGTACCATATTTATGTAGTATACAAGCAGGCCAGGAGAGGATGACAGGTATTTGGAACCTTGGATATTGAACCATATTGACCATAGGTGTGTGGGTTCATTTCTGGGACTTCAATTCTATTCCATTGGTCTATCTGTCTGTCTCTGTACCAATACCATGCAGTTTTTATCACTATTGCTCTGTAATACCGCTTGAGTTTCTCAGCATCTAATGAAATGATCATGTGGTTTTTATCTTTCAGTTTGTTTATATAGTGGATTGCACTGATGGTTTTCCATATATTAAACCATCCCTGCATCCGTGGGATGAAGCCTACTTCATCATGATGGACGATTGTTTTAATGTGCTCTTGGATTCGGTTTGCAAGAATTATGTTGAATATTTTTCCATTGATATTCAAAAGGGAAAGTGGTCTAAAGTTCTCTTTCTTGGTTGGGTCTTTGTGTGATTTAGGTATAAGAGTAATTGTGACTTCATAGAAGGAATTAGGTAGTGCTCCATCTGTTTCAATTTTGTGGAACAGTTTGGATAGTATTGCTATGAGGTCTTCTATGAAGGTCTGATAGAATTCAGCACTGAACACATCTGGACCTCGGCTCTGATTGGTTGTGAGACTTTTAATGACTGCTTCTATTTCTTTAGGAGTTATGGGGTTGCTTAAATGGTTTATCTGTTACTGATCAATTTAACTTTGGTACCTGGTATCTGTCTAGGAAATTGTCCATTTCCTGCAGATTTTCAAGGATTTGTTGAATATAGCCTTTTGTAGCAGGATCTGATGATTTTTTGAATTCCCTCTGATTCTGTAGTTATGTATCCCTTTTCATTTCTGATTTTGTTAATTTGGACACACTCTCTGTGTCTTCCGGTTAGTCTGGCTAAGGGTTTATCTATCTTGTTGATTTTGTCAAAGAACCGGCTTTTGGTTCTGTTGATTCTTTGTATATTCCTTTTTGTTTCTACTTGGTTGATTTCAGCTCTGAGTTTGATTATTTCCTGTCTTCTACTCCTCCTGGGTGTATTTGCTTCTTTTGGTTCTAGAGCTTTTAGGTGTGCTGTCAAGCTGCTGATATATGTTCTCTCCTGTTTCTTTCTGCAGGCACTCAGAGCTATGAGTTTTCCTCTTAGCACAGCTTTCATTCTGTCCCATAAGTTTGGGTATGTTTTGCTTTCATTTTCATTAAATTCTAAGAAGTCCTTAATTTCTTTCTTTATTTCTTCCTTGACCAGGTTATCATTGAGTTGAGCATTGATCAACTTCCATGTATATTTTCCTTATTTTTATTGAATGCCAGCTTTAGCCTATGGTGGTCTTTATCTGTTGAGGCCTGTTTTGTGAGCTATTATATGGTGAATTTTGGAGAAAGTACCAGGACGTGGTCAAAAGAAGGTATATCCTTTTGTTTTAGGATAGAATAGTCTACAAATATCTGTTAAGTCCATTTGGTTCACGACTTCTCTTAGTCTGTTTATGTCTCTGTTTAATTTCTGTTTCCTTGATCTGTCCATTGATGAGAGTGGGGTATTGAAATCTCGTAAACTACTGTGTGAGGTGCAATGTGTGCTTTGAGCTTTAGTAAGGGTTCTTTTATGTATGTAGGTGCCCTTGTATTTGGAGCATAGATATTTAAGATTGAGAGTTCATCTTGGTGGATTTTTCCTTTGATGAATATGAAGTGTCCTTCCTTTTTTTTTTTGATGGGTTTTAGTTGAAAATCGATTTTATTCTATATTAGAATGGCTACTCCAGCTTGCTTCTTCAGACCATTTGCATGAAAGTTGTTTTTCAGGCTTTTACTCTGAGGTAGTGTTTGTCTTTATCTCTGAGGTGTGTTTTCTGTAGGCAGCAGAATGCTGGGTCCTCATTGCATATCCAGTTTGTTAATCTGTGTCCTTTTATTGGGGAATTGAGTCTATTGATGTTGAAAGATATTAAGGAATAGTGGTTGTTGCTGCCTGTTATATTCATATTTGGATGTGAGATTATGTTTGTGTGCTTTTCTTCTCTTTGTTTTGTTACAAGGCGATTAGTTTCTTGCATTTCTAGGGTGTAGCTTGCCTCCTTATGTTGGGCTTTACCATTTATTGTCCTTGGTAGGGCTGGATTTGTAGAATGATATTGTATATATTTGGTTTTATCATGGAATATCTTGGTGTCTCCATCTATGTTAATTGAGAGTTTTGCTGGACACAGTAACCTGGGCTGGAATTTGTGTTCTCATAGGGTCTGTATGTCATCTGTACATGATATTCTGGTTTTCATAGTCTCTGGTGAGAAGTCTGGTGTAATTCTGATAGGTCTGCCTTTATATGTTACCTGACCTTTTCCCCTTACTGCTTCTAATATTCTTTCTTTGTTTTGTGCATTTGGTGTTTTGACTATTAAGTGACAGGAGGAATTTCTTTTCTGGTGCAATCTGTTTGTAGTTCTGTAGGCTTCTTGTATGTTTATGGGCATTTCTTTCTTTAGGTTAGGGAATTTTTTTGTATGATTTTGTTGAAGATATTTACTGGTCCTTTGAGCTGGGAATCTTCACTCTCGTCTATACCTATTATCCTTAGGTTTGATCTTCTCATTGTGTCCTGTATTTCCTGTATGTTTTGGGCCTGTAGCCTTTTCAATTTTCCATTATCTTTAACAGTTGTGTCAGTAATTTCATTGGAATCTTCTGCTCCTGAGATTCTCCTTTTGATCTCTTGTATTCTTTGGTGATGCATGTATCTATGGCTCCTTGACTCTTCCTTTGGTTTTGCATATCTTGGGTTGTCTCCATTTGTGCTTTCTTTATTGCTTCTATTTCCATTTTTAATTCCTTCACCTGTTTGATTGTGTTTTCCTGGATTTCTTTCAGGGATTTTTGTGATTCCTCTGTATAGGCTTCTACTTTTTTATATATGTTTTCCTGTGTTTCTGTCTTTCTTGAAGTCCTCCATCATCATGATCAAATGTGGTTTAAAATCTAGATCTAGCTTTTCTGGTGTGTTTAGATATTCAGTGTTTGGTTTGGTGGGAGAATTGGGCTCAGATGATGCCATGTAGTCTTGGTTTCTGTTGCTTGGCTTCCTGTGCTTGCCTCTTGCCATCAGGTTGTCTCTGGTGTTAACTTGTCCTGCTATTTCTGACAGTGGCTAGACCATTCTGTAGGCCTGTGTGTCATGAGTGCTGTGGACCTGTTTTGCTGTTTTCTTTCAGCCAGTTATGGGAACAGAGTACTCTGCTTTCAGGCGTGTAGTCTTTCCTGTGTACATGGTTTCAGATGTTCCTGTGGGCATGTGTCCTGAGTCCACCAGGCAGGTCACTTGGAGCAGACAAGTTGGTCTTACCTCTGGTCTCAGGCCTGAATTTGCTCCTCTTGGGTTGCGTTTCAGCTCTCCATGAGGGAAGCAACCAGAAGGGCCTGCCCAGCCTTTTCTTGGGTCCCTGTGCACAGGGGGCCCAGATGGCACTAGGCATTTTCCTCTAGAGTTAGAAATGTGGGCAGAGTGTAGTCTCCTCTGGCTTCCCAGGCATTTCTGCCCCTTTGAAGGTTTAGTTTTCCCTCTACAGGATTTGGGTACAGGGATCTCTTTGACTGGGTCCCTTTAGATCTGGGCAGTGTCTAGATCGCAGGGGACCTGCAGTTTGAGTGCCCCTATCTTCCTATTCCCAGAGGCCCTATACAGTTTCCCCTTGTGCCAGGGATGTGGACAAAGGTGGGCAGTACTGGCGGTGTCTCCTGCCCTGCAGTCTCAGGAGTGCTCACCTCTCTGGGCGATGAGCTCTCTCTCCCACCAGGTTTGGGAGCAGGGAGCTGTGGGCTGGGATCAGAGAGGTCAGGGCTCTAGCTAGAAACTGGAAGTGTTCAGTACCAAGGACTTTTGCCTTTGTGTGTCCTGAGTCCACCAGGCAGGTCACTTGGAGCAGAAAACTTATTTATTACGTAACTGTCAAGACTTCTATTCATTCTGGGAAGCCTTTTTTCTTTTTTGGGAATCGGAGAATTCTGAGTCTGATTCCCATTCTTCCGTTAAGCATAGAGATGCAAGATCCCCTTCCATAGTCTTATTTGTTCCAATCTGTGTGTTTGTTGTTCATGGGGAGGGAAAAATCTTATCCATGTTGAAACTGCAAAGTGATTTGTGACAAAATTGCCAAATATGTCTTTCTTTTTAGAGAACAAATTATTTTTATAGATAGGTCATCGTTACAGCAAATCAAAACGTTCATGCATTTGGATATTTGAAATAGATGTCTCGAGCAGTTGTGTTAGGAGAGGTTTGATTATTGTGTTCTTATTGGAGTAAATATGTCACTGTGGTGGATTTTGAGAGTTCAAAGACTCAGCTATTTAGAATTCTCTTTCTACTGTAAACTTAAGGTTCAAGACATGAGCTTGTTATACCGGGTACCATGTCTGCTGCATCCTGAACATGAGGATGATAGACTCTGTTGTCCCTCTGGAACTGTAAGCTTCCTTTATTCATGGTGTTTTATCATAGCAAAAGAAAAATAATTAATATAACACATAACTGATCTTTAATGCAAAAATTAACCCAAAGTACATGAGTTTATATGGCTTACTAAGTAATTGATTACCTACAAAGAGAATTTATGTCTGTGACAACTCACCAGTTCTATACCTTCAATCTAGTTTTGTAGAAAGCATGAGATAAATCTAATTCAGAAAGAGTCTACGAAACAGATGACCACAGTTTCATAACACTTTCAAGGACTTTGAAAATGTCACAGATCACAGGAGACTAAGGAAACCTAACAACTAAATAAAATATATTATCTTGTTTTGGAGATTTTAACAGAAAAGGGTTCAAGGAGAAAAACCAGTAAGACCTCAATAACACCTAGAGTTTGGCTCATAAAAAGCATAAAGGAATTAAATCCTAAAAGAGTCCCTCATATCTACACTATGGTTTGCAAATAATTTAGCCTCACTGAATTGTAATTCATTGCTATAAACTCTATTATTGGATACTTATCAGTGAAAACTGTATAATTAATGTTCATAAATGACTTCATATATCAAAGGTATTAACTAAAAATACTATAATTTATACTACTTGGACTAAATGTAGCATTACCACTGACTACATAAAGAATTCTCCTTGTTCTTAGGGTGGTATTATATCTCCTTTTCTCATTTCCCTCTCTCTGGGGAATTTTCTCATTTTGTTCTTATATTCTTGTTTTCTCTATTTCCTATTGCGTTTGCTTCTTTGGACATTCTTCTCTGCCTTATAACCTCATTTTATTTATTAGATGAGTGACTTCCTCTAGAAGTCTAAATAGAGTAATCGCCAAAGAGTTATTTTAGCCTCTCATTTGTTGCTCTGGACCCAGAATCACATTATCCATCACAGCTGAGCACACTGGATACTACTATCTGCAGAGACAACAAAGGGAAACTTGGAAACCACACGGTCACATTTCTGTGCATTCTAAGCACTCGCAAAGATAAAAATAGATTTTTGATAAAAAGAAAAATATAGTTGTCATGGGTTTTAAACTTACTAGTGACCTCATAAGAATGAATAGGTATGTCTGTATAGGTATCATTTTCCTATTTTTATATGGTATATAGTGATTGCCTTTTTTTCTCCCATAACATAAATGGCTGATTTTGACAAAGGCATCAGGTTTTCATCTATGCTATCTAGAGCAGCCATATTTACTAGTTATTTTGATAGAAGATTAGCAAACTCCTATTTTTCCTTATATGCTTTCTTGGACATGAGAATAAGACTTTAAAATATATATTAAAATATTTGATTCAATGTCCATCTAAAAATATGTAATTATGAGGAGTGTAAATCTTAACCATCTGATAAACCCCTTTGTAACTGCCAACTATTGCCGAAGAGTTCCCAAAAACAAAGTTTATGATGCTATTTACAAGTAAAGAACACATATATTAGTGCGTGGTACACAAACAGCTTTTCACGGTGGTTCAAATGAGAACTGAGTAATTAAATGCTCTCTAGAATGAAGTTTACCAAACAAAAGTGGCAAACGTCACTTTGTTCAGGACTGTATTCAAAATGCCAATGCATTCATTAAAGAAAGATATATTTATGCATAAGAGAAAACAAAGCTAGTAACTAGAAAACCTTTAAATATCATAGATTTTAATTTTTAGCATTTTCTCTGCACTGGAGATTAAAGCCAGAGCCCCGGTGTATGTTAGACAAGTATTTTACTGCTGCAATGTGTCCAGCTTTTACTTTTAAGTTTTCAGTAGAGAATTAGAAAAAATATTAAATGAAACATACTACCAAACCAAAGCAACAGTGATTTAAAATTAGAACAATTTTAATACTGAATAATTGAATTGGTAAAAATAGCAATGGGACACAATGATCCACCATTCTCTAGATGAGAACAATTACTTCAATGATAAGGATGAAATATTCAGGCACATTTGTATAATTTGATCAAAACCAACATTATTTTGAGGAAAATAATCTTGATAGTAAGTTAATATTTTTAGTATATATTTTGTGGCTGTTTGTTTGTAGTATACAATATTCATTTATTTACTTTCAAAGTATCACCAATTCTGAGGAAAATGAAAGATATAACAAGGAGTATAAGATATTTTAGAACTGTGGGAAGACTAGGAAATTCAGAGGAGAGATAAACACAAAGAGTTGCATTAGCACAGTCAGGAAGAAATGGCATTCCAAATTAGACACAGGATAGTGTTCAACAGGCTAAGAACTAAATGATCAGTAGCAAGAACTTAATCCATCATCATTATATACAGAAGAAGAGATTAGTGAAAGCATAGATTTAGGGAAGAAAGATGTCACAAAAATATAGGCATGAAATGAAGGAGATCTGATTCTAGATAATGACAAAAACCTATGGAGAGAAAGTTGGCTTGAAATCAAATAAAGTCTGTAGTAGTCTTTCCTAGAGAAGAGTTCTCTAGTTATCCAATATCAGGCAGTCATCCCGATATCATATATTTGTATGTGTATGTATGTATATGTACTTAATATATGGTCTGAATGTATAATATTTATGTATTTAGGTATTTGTGTGTATGTATGTATGTGTGTATGTGTGTGTGTATGCTTGTGTACATGTGTGTGTCAAGAATTAAAGAAAAAGAGGTGCATTAATTTGAGGAAGGGGGATAAATAGGACTAGAAGAAGAAAAGGGATGGGAAAGTGATGTAACTACATTTTATTTCATTTAAATTCAAATAAATAATAACTTTAATTGTGAACATAATTTCTTGGTAAACATAATTTTTTGATTGTTTTGTCTTTCCTTTTCCATAGAGAAAATATGTCGTCCTAGAGCCACAGTCAAGACCTCAGTACTAAAATGCTAGGGATTTTATCATAAATCTGATCTCTTCTTATTCATATTCATTTTTTCCTGTGATATTAGTCACTTCCTCTATAAACAAAGCAGTTTACCTGGGAAGGTGCATTCCAAATGCCATTTCCCCTCACTCTTCTACTATTGGAACTGGTAAAGTCTAAAGTCTAGAAAGGAGAACAAGAAATAATAATATAAGGCAATGAGGAAGGCTGTAAAAAGAGCAAAAGAACACATGGGATGTAATAGAAGAAAAGACTCAGGGGGAGGCATACAGAGGAGGAACTAAGATCATACATAGCAGGCAGAGGATATGGGGCTACAAAGGTGAAAAAGACCCGGAAACTCTTTGTTCAAATATCAACCTAATGATACCTAACACATTCTACTCTTAATTTAAAAATATACACTTATATAAATTCATTAAAAATGAATTTTGTCATAAACACTTAAAAACAGAAACACCACACCCCTAAATTAATCAGACTACAAATGTATACATTTAAACCAGCTTCTATTCAGATAGAATGGTGGTTTGGAATGGAAGCTGGGCAGCTTGATGTTAGAATTTTTCCTCTTACTGTAATGTATTTTTAAAATTCTCATTTTTTATTCTTGAAAATGTTTGAAAGGTGACTTTTCTCTTACTGATACTTATCCACCTTGCCTCTGGGTTTATATTTAACTAATACTGATATTTATTTTAATTTTATTGCTGGGCTGATATTATTTCCTCTTGGAGGAAGTAGATGGCCTAGTCTATATAATGGCCAGACTTTAGATAGAGCAAGGAATGCAAGTTCTTCTGAAGGAGAAAGAAAACAATACATTGTTAGCTCATGATATATCAACCTTTAGGTTGCTTTAAAATTTTAGGTGAATTTTAAACTTTATAATTTTTATATTAAAAGTATATATTTAATACATTGGAATATAAAAATGACAAACCAACAACATAAAAGATTCAGAAAGATTTAACAGATCAATAAAAAAGAAACCATAACTAAGTGGCAAAAGTTATTAAATTACTCCAAAGTATGGAAAGATGTGATTCCTTAAATACTTTTTTATAAGTTGTTTTAATATCTAACATGTAAAGATGAAATAAAACTGTGATAGATCAACACAACCTCTACATATAAATGATTTAATTACACTCTAATAATAAGTGGTAATTTAGACAATAAAACACAAATAAAAGAATATTGTATCAAAAAGTAGCATTAGTCTTTTACAGACATGTAGCCATGGTTTAATATTAAGGAAAGATAATAATGTAATCCAATGCATTACTTACTAATGCAGAAAAATATACTACAATAAGATATTTAATGAAAAATAAACATTCACTACCAGCCAATACTTATGTATTCTACTTTGATATAATTTCCCAGCCAATACTCTGCTTCTCATCATGTGATATAAATTCCTCTTCTTCTATGGTTCAAGAAGAATAGGTGACCAGAAATATCCATGTGCTTAACCCTGACACTTGTGCACATCTTCCTCTATGTGACAGTGGAGAATCAAAGATGCAAGAAAAAGTCTGTCATCACCTGATCCCCTCTAGATGGCCTTGTCTGAATGTGTCTTTTAACATTTCATACAATTTCTCATAGGTTTTCTACAATCTGTAGAAATATCTTCTCCTTGTGTGCTTGCCATAACCTATTTTTCCTCCTGATTTGCATGGTCCATGTTGTGTATCCAGGTCCTCCGACATGCCTAAGATCTACAAAGAGCTGTGTAAGAATGTAAGCTCTTTATGAAGTCACAGCCATAATGACCAGAGAATGAGTACAGATCAATACATAGAGAAGAGGCAAGAGCTAAGACTTATATATTGTATAGAACCAGGAGTTTATTTTACACTCCTGAGTAGGAGGATCCTAACTAGCATATATGAGTAAATAAAGTAGAGTGGTCGTGCCAAAATCTAACCTCTAGATATGGTCAGGAAATAAAACTGTGACAAAGGTAAAATGAAATGTGTTTTTAACATTAGAAATTTCAAAGATATTTGCAATCATGACTTGATAGCCAGAATCAAGAAAAAATGTTTCTGTTCTTGGGAGCCTAATAAATATTTTAATAACAAAAGTATAAACCATTTCTAAAACCTTAATATAGACCATTACTTCTCCACAATTCCCCATCCCCTCTATTAGAAAAACCCAGCTTCTTTGTAGTGTTTAGTTTTTCTTGGTATAGCAAAATACTATTGTTGAGTAAAAGGCTCCTGATCTTATTTAGCTGATAGGGAAAGAATATGTGAAAGTCAAGATTAAAAGATTTCTTCCTGTTTCTCATTTTCTTAGGAAATCTGAATATTTTAGAAACCATCAAGACAGATGGTCTTTACTGGACTCCTGAAATCCATATGTTTATAGTATTGGTGGTGCTTACATCAGTTCTCATTAATATGATAAACGTTGTAATTACTTTCTAAAAAAGATTTGGAATGTCCATTGCAGTGTTACCCTTGTGTTTTGAGTATGGTAACCAAGAAAATTAAGAGTGTGTTCTTTTTTAGAAAATAAAATAATTTTGTCATCAATTGAAAATTTCCTATTTTTCTTGTCACTCTGAATTTTGTGCTATACTCTGTCTTAGGCACTGGGCAAAAGAGTTCTATTCTCACTTAAAGGAGACTGATCCATGAATCCCTAGCTTTCTCCTGATAAAGGGTCTTCCTCTGCTAGTTCCTGAGTTATTTCTGTTCCTGAACTCTGATCTTAAATAAGCAGACAGGTAATTGAAATGAAGAGCAGACACAAATCTTTAGGCTGCTTTCCAGAAGTCAATGATGGAAAACCCTAACTGGACAAAAGGAATTAGATTTATAAAATGGTATTTTTAGAAGAATCTTAATAAATCCAAAGGTCAAATTTACTTTTTGGAAAAGGCTAAAACATGTGTGTGTGTGTGTGTGTGTGTGTGTGTGTGTGTGTGTGTGTGTGTGTGTGTGCAAACTTCTCTTTATCCTGGTAATATGCCTTTAAAATCATTACATATGTCTGCCATTTTAGTCTACATTGGCACTTTGTAGAGTATTAGGGAAAAATTTTACACATGATTTTGCTCTTTAAACATGTGATATAAAGAACGTGATGACATAAACATGAGATTAAAACAATATTGAAGTACAAGAATAGAACACATTTTTCTTTATCACAATCAGATTTTATATCAATCCGGGGATGAGATAGAGTAGGGGAATAACAGGAAAAACCCCTTGTCAACAGTGAAGGTAGAGACTTGAGAGTTCTAGAAATAAGGAATGTTTAAACTTTGAATACAACTATGTATTTCAAAAAGAATCACATTTATTTTAGTTATTTAAATTTTAATTACGTAAAAAGATTTTCTATATAACTCTTATTGAAAAAAAGAACAGAAATTTTTTTTCCAAGTTTATTAACTTGAGTATTTCTTATTTACATTTCGATTGTTATTCTTCTTCCCGGTTTCCAGGCCAACATCCCCCTAACCCCTCCCACTCCGCTTCTCTATGGGTGTTCCCCTCTCCATCCTCCCCCCATTACCGCCCTCCTCCCAACAATCACCCTCACTGGGGGTTCAGTCTTGGCAGGACCAAGGGCTTCCCCTTCCACTGGATCTTACTAGGCTATTCATTGCTACCTATGAGGTTGGAGCCCAGGGTCAGTCTTTGGAAAATGGCTTAGTCCCTGGAAGTTCTGGTTGGTTGGCATTGTTGTTCATATGGGATCTCAAGCCCCTTCAAGCTTTTTAAGTCCTTTCTAAGATTCCTTCAATGGGGGTCCCGTTCTCAGTTCAGTGGTTTGCTGCTGGCATTCACCTATGTATTTGCTGTATTCTGGGTGTGTCTCTCAGGAGAGATCTACATCCAGTTCCTGTCGGCCTGCACTTCTTTGCTTCATCCATCTTATCTAGTTTGGTGGCTATATATGTATGGGCCATATGTGGACCAGGCTGTGAATGGGCGTTCCTTCTGCCTCTGTTCTAAACTTTGCCTCCCTATTCCCTGCCAAGGGTATTTTTGTTCCCCTTTTAAAGAAGGAGTGAAGCATTCGCATTTTGTTCATCCTTCTTGAGTTTCATGTGTTCTGTGCAGCAAGCATTTGGACTAATAGCCACTTATCAATGAGTGCATGCCACGTGTGTTTTTCTGTGATTGGGTTACCTCACTCAGGATGATATTTACCACATTTTCTGTATCCATTCCTCTGTTGAAGGGCATTTGGGTTCTTTTCAGCTTCTGGCTATTATAACTAAGGCTGCTATGAACATAGTGGAGCACGTGTCTTTTTTATATGTTGGGGCATCTTTTGGGTATATGCCCAAGAGAGGTATAGCTGGGTCCTAAGGTAGTTCAATGTCCAATTTTCTGAGGAACCTCTAGAATGATTTCCAGATTGGCTGTACCAGTCTGCAATGCCACCAACAATGGAGGAGTGTTCCTCTTTCTCCACATCCTCGCCAGCATTTGCTGTCACCTGAGTTTTTGATCTTAGCCATTCTCACTGATGTGAGGTGAAATCTCAGGGTTATTTTGATTTGCATTTCCCTTATGACTAAAAATGTTGAACATTTCTTTAGGTGTTTCTCAGCCATTCGGCATTCCTCAGCTGTGAATTCTTTGTTTAGCTCTGGTTCTTTTTTTTTTTTTTTT
>NC_046172.1:1882762-1914812 GCF_011064425.1 Rattus rattus | reverse complement strand
AGAAAAAAGATCCTTTATATGGAAATGAAATGGAAACTTCTAGTTCGTTGGAAAGTTGGTTATGCTAATGATGTTTTGCTGGGGCACACAGTTTAAATGATAACTTGCTAAGGCAAACACACAAAAGCCTGTTTTCCTGAAGCAGACACAGGCAACATAATGTTTGGATATAGCAAACCAATGAAAGAACCTTTGAAGTTGGAGTATAAATATGATCCCACAGACAGTGGGAGATGAGCCTTGAGCATTGGTTTGGTTTGCTCTGCTTCACTATTCTTCACTAAAGGCAAATATGTCAGTTTGCCTTACATAGTGTTGTTGAGCAACTCCATTGAGAGAAACTCACCCAAGAACTGTTTGTGAGGTTTCTATAGCAGCTTGCCATGTCAGCAGCCTTGCTTTAGTCTGGTTGGTGAGCCTTGCAGTTTCTTAGGATTGAACTACAGTTTCCTGGTGTCTGCTAGCTAAAAGGACTGGACTATAGCTTCTGGTTCCTGCCTGGTGTCTGCCTGCCTAGGGTACTGGTCGACCGATGCTGAATCGTGTTTGGTGTTTGCTACAGGATTGAACTGCTGCCCAAGACCAAGCTTGTCCCCAAAGAACTATTGCTGAACAGGTCCACTTCCTCCAAATCCTAATAACTTTTCTCTTCCATTACCTCTGCTGGTGTGGTGGGATAGAGGAGAGGTCGAACTCCTATTGAAAGTAGGTTGCAAAAATTTATTCCTACAGAGAAACCTTGCATTTTTTTCTTGAGGGCCTTCAGCCAATTGGGTAAAACTCATCTTGGTTGTCTAGAATAGTCTCCCTTGCTTGGAATTATTTTTTATAGACAGTAATTACATTTTACAATAGCAAATACGTATTAGATTAAATGAATCTTCCTGTATTAGTTGCCTTCTTTTCCCCATCTCACTTATCTATAAATATTTTCTTGAAGGTTTTTCTTAAATAAAAACTCTAAATGTGGATTCTTATATTAGTACCTTTTTCTCCTATGGAGTACAAACCTCAAACTAGAAAAGTTATGTCTTCATGTTTTCATCTTTTTTGTTAAAATTACTTGTAGATGAAAACGCATGAGTTTATCATTCACAGAGACTAGAAAGATGGCTGTAGTCAAGAGTGCATATTGCTCTGGCAGAGGAACTGATTTCTGTTCTCAGTTCCCAGAGGAGGTGGCTCACATCTGCTTTTAACTATTACTATAGGAGGGAGTAAAAGAATAATAGGAGGTGGAGGTGGGAGTGGGATGTAGAATGTAAAAGAACAAATATACTGAGATATATATATATATATATATATGTATGTATATATATATATGTATGTATAAAACTTTATAATGAAGTATGTAGTTCATTACTTTGTGTGTTAAAGAAAAATTAGTTTAAATCCAGAAAAAAGTAAGAGATAATTCTGTTCTGTTTGTTTTTTTATCTGAATCTGAGTCTACACTGATATTAGAGATCTTGATAAGAGTAGCTGTAACTTTAGTTACATTCTTTTTTACATTGAACTAAACAAATGATAGTGCTCAGGTGGAAACAATACAACCTGTTCCAAAATCTGTTCCAAAGCCTGGAGTCTTCCAAATGCAGCACTGGATGCTGTGCTTTCAAGGCTTACTCTTAACTTTTACATTCATTCCATTAATTGTGGTTTTGCCTGAGGACTAGAGCCATGGAAATGAAGAATGTTTCCCCTCCTATCCACAAAAGCCTCTTCTCCAGTTGTCACTCTCAACCCACCTTTGGTACAGATTTACTGTGCTGATCTGCTGCTATTGGCTGCCAGTCTTCTGACTCTTCAATTGATAATTCACTGCCCCAAGCATCTGCTCCAACGATTTTATATCACTTAACCACAGATGCCTGATCCTTCAAACTTCTCCTTTTCATATGATTTTTCTGTGCCTTGACTTCTTGTCCTTAACCTACTTTCAAATCTGTTCTTAATAGTGAGAAGCAGATCTTTTAGATCCATTTCTAGGGGACAACAGATGAAGTAGAACTAATAGCACATTAATAAAAAGGGGCTGTTTTAAGGGACTGCAGAGATGTCTTACTGGTTAGGAGCATGTGTTCTCGCAGAGGGCCCAGGTTTGGTTTCCAGAATCCACATGGTAGTTTGTGACCACCTGTAACTTCTATTCCAGGCAATTTGATACCTTCTTCTGGTCTCTATGGGTACCAGGCACACACATGATACATATATAATGCAGACAAAACACTCAGATGCATAAAATAAAGTAAACACGTCTTAATATTTTGAAAAGATATCATTATCCTATCATTTTGTGTGCTAACTTAAAAAATATTTTGAAAAAGAAACATGTTTTTAAGTATCTATCTGTTGAACAATGATGAATTAAAACATGAATACTTCACTTAAGATATAACTCAAATATCACTTTGTAAATCTCGAACTTACCTCTTCTGAGGCCCACAACAATTTTTGTTATAGTTAAGCATCAATGTGTCTTACACATTGAATTTCTATTTCAGACTATATGGCCCTTTAGGACCACAAGATTTAATTTATATGGCTTTATTTATAGACATGACACTCACAGGAATATTTATGACTGGAAAAACTTGAGATTTGCTTGCCATGAAATCCCTTCACTGACTCATACAGTTTTCAGTCAGGTGAGTAAACTCAAAAATATATTAATAATTTGTTGAGGAAAGATACTGTTCTGCATAATATATTACAACTAATGAAAATGAAGCAGTATTATGAAGATAATTCAACTTAAATAATTTACATATTCAAAGTATAGCTAATGCTGAAGACTAATAGGACATTATATGCACTTTGAAAATTTATGTGTTCTTTGATACTTTAAGTTAACCATATTCAAACTGTGAAATATGGCTCACTAAAAGTAGGAAACTATATAGTGAAATATGGAGATTTTCAGAGTAAAGACTTGAATCTACTCATCCTGCAAAGGAAAAGCATTAGGAGATAGCTTTTCAAAGAGCATCATGCTAACTGAAAGCAATGTATGGAATGAATGGAAACAGAGGCTCAAAAATCTAGGCAGTGAGGCTATAGCTTCTCCCTGGCAAGGCAATGAGGGTCTGGAAAAAGATGCGGAGAAGAGGGAGGGGGAAAGTAAAATACTGTTTAAGTCTCCTAGATTGCACATATCACAACCCTTTCCCCAAGATTCAGGATCATTTTGAAAAGGACAGAAAGAGAGGGTAAGAATGAGATGTGGGAGACTTAAAGAAAACTGTATTCCAACCTCAATAGTGCCCTATTGCACATCAGAACTCATGATGATTGTGACAATGTGCATGAGACATGCACAGGCTAAAGCCAGACAAAATCTCAGCAAGAACTGGGGAGGTGAGAATGAGGCCCCACCTTTAGCCAAGAGGTTAGTGGCATTTGGTAACTGGTAGGAAAAGTATTGTTCCTGTCTACTTCACCCCAGAACAAGCTCACACTGAAGAGTATTTGAACAACCAAAATTAGACTCTTTGGTTATGGGTAAAAGGAAACAAAACAAAGCAAAACAAAAAAAGAGCAAGCATAAACTTGGGTCTGTAGGGAACTAGGTGAAGATCTGGGAGAATTTCAGAAAGGGACAGATGTGATAAAAATGCATGTAATGTATTATATTCTCAATTAATAAAATACTTTAATATATTTGTTTTAGATTGAATATGCTAACAGTTTAATATCAGCAGTGAATGAGATTCAGGTAAAATGTCAATTAAACCATGTGTAGTATGATTGATTACACAATAGGCAAGCACAAATTCACAGCCTATGTGCATTACCATTTCGACTGTTTTACCTGAGTCATTTATTAGGGACAAAGAGAAATTGTGCCATTATGTCTGTGAAGTTAATCAAATACAATTTTGTGCCACATACTGACAATACTGTCAGACTGTACTTGATTATGGATGAAAAATGGACCACCTATCTACCATCCTCATAACTGGGCTTATTTTCCTAACCATAGTCACCCAAAGTCTCTGTAATTTAAAGCCCTAATTTTCTGCCCTTATTTTCATAAGGACTGTTATAGCCCGCACAACACACTCTAGTAGGTAAGTAATGTATTGTACCTTTAGCACATGTAAAGATTGTTTCATTAATTACAAAGAAAAGCTATAGAAGTGGCCATCCATTTTTTTCTAAACCCATGGAAAAGGCCGTAGGTGACCATTGAAAATTATCTGGGTGTACATAATATTACCGTAAGCATTCCTGTGCAATTTGACATGCCCAGAGTTTTAAACAGTGATCTTTTAGCCTTCTGAAGTAGCTACACTGCAGCTTTCCATCCACGCTTAGCACACTTCAAGTGTTATCTCCTTGTTAGTTTTCTTTCCAATAATACCTACTGACTTTCAACTATGGAAGATGAAGACTCTGCTATCTTAAACACTCCTTTCCATGTATAGGAGAATGGTGATTTTTAACTCTTAGATTTTTGTTTCAAATAGACTTTTGGCATCAAAGTAAGGTTAACAACAGAAAGGGGGAGCAGAAGTTCATTAGCATATAGCCAAGGAAGACATTAAAAGTTTGAAGAGCTCTGAGCCACTAGCTTTGAATCCCAGTACTTTAAACAAGAAATAGTAAATTTTTGAAAAAAGCAAAACAAAGGTAGAAGATCATGAGCTTTAGGGACATAAGCTAGGGACAAAGGCAGCAATCTACGGGAAGAAACTAGCTGTAAAAATTTGTTCATTTCCTTTTCTCTGGTACCAGGACAAGAAAGGTCCAAAGTGGTCTTCAGCAGGTTAAGTTTTGCTCTTATTAGATAGGTGGGCATATTATAGCATTTGAAAGTCTGTGTCCTGTTTTTTGGGGGTGGGTGGGGGAGAGAGAGCACTCATGTAGAAAGCTGTTTCTTAATTGATCTCAGTTAACTTCATTTTTGGACAAGGGATTCTACTTTGGGAAGGGGAGTCTCCTCCCCATGCACTCCAGCCCAGGTCAACTTAAAACTCACACTTTTTATTTGCTACTTCTCCATGTTACTTTTTGTAAATGTCAGCTTTGTTTAATATTTCAAATTTCACATAACTGTTTGAATTGTGCAGTTGAGGTGTTTAAATTTAGTTCCTTGTAAGAATATTTTTTCCTGTGGATTTAATGATTCTCTCTTCTCTCAAAGATTTCCTTGGCTTCTCATTGCAAGACATTTCAGGTTTGAAGGGAACATGATGGAGGGAAGGTGTGATGGTTCTGATATTTAGATTTTGACAAAATGTTTAATATCATGGTCTCTCAACTTTAAATTTATTACAGAGTATACCTTAGTTGGTTTCCTGTTGTCAAAAACAACATAGAATAGACCAAATTTAATAAAAGAGGCTGAAGCTTATTTGGGTTTTGTTCTGGAGGTAAAACATCATACAAATATATAGTAATCTCCCTTTGATTGGCAGAGTTCTGAGAAGACACAAAGCTTTACGCGGAAAGAGAAAGGGCTGGAGTAGGTATCATTTTTTATATCTTCCTATCTTCCTATAGGACCACTAGCATTTACTAATAGGGACTTCATCATAACAAATTTATCTCATCTCAATCACCCCCAAGGGCCACACCTCTAAGCATCATTTTCAGATTAAGTTTCCACATACCCAGTATTTCAAAAATTAATATTAAATTTCAATGTGAATCTTGGGAGATACATGCAAACCATATCCACACTTATAGAAGTGTGAAACTTCGAGGCCTTGCCACAGACTAAGGTAAGGATTTGTGATTAATCCTTTAGTATTTATTTATTTATTATTGTTGTTGTCACAAATGTAGGAAAAATGTGTATTTATGAGGGCAAGAGTATACATGCCATGCCACATGTATAGAAGTCACAGGAAACTTTTCAAAAGTAAGCTCTATCCCTCTACTGCAGACTGAATTTAGATTGTCAAACTGGCAAAGCAATTGCTGTTAACAACAGAACCATCTCACTAGCGCTGATGGATGTGGAATTAATCTTAAGTTCTGCTCACTCATTGTTGATAGAGGAGAAACTCAAAATAGTAAAATTATTGCTATAAAGGATTTGCTAATAAACTTGCTTAAAAATAATACACTATACAATGTCAAATTTAGCTCAAGGACAGTTAGCTCTAAAACAAGAAGAAGATATGTATTATACTAGCAAGACTTGTTAGAAACTCTGAGAAGGAACATTATGCGCCATAATTAAAGTTGCGGTTGATAAAAAAGTATCTGCTAATGTTTGGTCACTTATGCTTACCTCCTATTAGTCTCCATTTCCATAACAGAAGGAGACAACACTGATTTAGAATTGATGTCGGCCCAATCCTCCTATATGAAATAACATGTCTGTAG
Source organism: Rattus rattus (assembly GCF_011064425.1). Classification (NCBI taxonomy): domain Eukaryota; kingdom Metazoa; phylum Chordata; class Mammalia; order Rodentia; family Muridae; genus Rattus; species Rattus rattus. The sequence continues at coordinate 1,908,476 of NC_046172.1, read as the reverse complement.
CTCAGGGAATTGCACAGGATCACAATCATCATTAAATCCTGGGCATGAAAGAGTTATATGGGTGACAGCATAGATGGGATGGACATGTCTAAGATTATATAGATATATATGCATATATATATCATACATACATATGTACATACATGCCTACATACGTGTGTGTGTGTGTGTGTGTGTGTGTGTGTGTGTGTGTGTGTTGAATGCCCTCTAAGTATCTCTGTGAGAGTTTCTTGATTGGATTTAATTGAAGGGAAAGAGCAAGTTCAAATGTGGGTAACAGATACACTCAAACTAATGGAAGAAAAAGTGGGGAAGAATCTCAAACACATGGGCACTGGAGAAAATTTCCTTAACAAAACACCAATGGCTTATGCTCTAAGATCAAGAACCAACAAATGGGATCTCATAAATCTGCAAAGCTTCTGTAAGGCAAAGGACACTGTTGTTAGGACAAGATGGCAACCAACAGATTGGGTAAAGATCTTTACCAATCCTACAATTGATAGAGGGCTTATGTCCAAAATATACAAAGAACTCAGGAAGTTAGACTGCAGGGAGACAAATAACCCTATTAAAAAATGGGGTTCAGAACTAAACAAAGAATTCACAGCTGAGGAATGCTGAATGGCTGAGAAACACCTAAAGAAATGTTCAACATCTTTAGTCATAAGGGAAATGCAAATCAAAGCAACCCTGAGATTTCACCTCACACCAGTGAGAATGACTAAGATCAAAAACTCAGGTGACAACAGATGCTGGCGAGGATGTGGAGAAAGAGGAACACTCCTCCATTGTTGGTAGGATTGCAGACTGGTACAACCATTCTGGAAATCAGTCTGGAGGTTCCTCAGAAAATTGGACATTGAACTACCTGAGGACCCAGCTATACCTCTCTTGGGCATATACCCAAAAGATGCCAAAACATATAACAACGACACATGTTCCACTATGTTCATAGCAGCCTTATTTATAATAGCCAGAAGCTGGAAAGAACCCAGATGCCCTGCAACAGAGGAATGTAGTACATCTACACAATGGAATGTTACTCAGCTATCAAAAACAATGACTTTATGAAATTCATAGGCATAAGGATGGAACTGGAAAATATCATCCTGAGTGAGATAACCCAATCATAGAAAAACACACATGGTATGCACTCATTGATAAGTGGCTATTAGCCCAAATGCTTGAATTACCTAGATGCACAGAACACATGAAACTGAAGAAGGATGGCCAAAATGCGAATGCTTCACTCTTTCTTTAAAAGGGGAACAAGAATACCCTTGGCAGGGAATAGGGAGGCAAAGTTTAGAAGAGAGGCATAAGGAACACCCATTCAGAGCCTGCCCCACATGTGGTCCATACATATACAGCCACCAAACTAGATAAGATGGATGAAGTAAAGAAGTGCAGGCTGACAGGAAACGGACGTAGATCTCTCCTGACAGACACAGCCAGAATACAGCAAATACATAGGCGAATGCCATCATTAAACCACTGAACTGAGAACGGTACCCCTGTTGAAGGAATCATAGAAAGGACTGGAAGAGTTTGAAGGGGCTTGAGACCCTATATGAACAACAATGCCAACCAACCAGAGCTTACAGGGACTAAGCTACTACCCAAAGACTATACATGGACTGACCTTGGGCTCCAACAGCCTAGGTAGCAATGAATAGCCTAGTAATAGCACCAGTGGAAGGGGAAGTCCTTGGTCATGCAGAAACTGAACCCTCAGTTAAAGTGATTGTTGGGGGGAGGGCGGTAATTGGGGGGGAGGATTGGGAGGGGAACACCCATAGAGATGAAGAGAGGGAGGGGTTAGGGGGATGTTGGCCTGGAAACTGGGAAAGGGAATAACAATCGAAATGTAAATAAGAAATACTAATAAATAAGAAATAATAATAAAGATGAAAAAAAAGTGGGTAACATTGTTCCATTGGTTAGGGTTCTGGAGTGAATAAAAAGGAAATGGTTAACTGAAATCCACCTTTGTGGATTCTGCTTTGTAAGTATAGACAGAATATGATCAGCTACCTCATAGTTTTGCTGTCATGCCTTCTCCACCAAGGTGGACTGTCTCCTCAACCTATGAAGCTAAATAAACCCTCACTTCCCTTCTTCACATTTATCAGACATTTTGCCACAGGAATAAGAAAAGTAACTTACAGAATAGGGGTTTCTGTGCTCCCCACACTGTTATCTTGAGTGTTAGCTTTCTTTGGTCTATATGGACATTTTCTCTCTGCACATTTATTGTTTGCCAATTTGTGTATTATATTATATTATATTATATTATATTATATCTATTTTTTGCCAATTTGTGCATTTATTTTACATCTATTTGGGGGCTATTTATTCATTCATTTATTTATTTGTATGTGGATTCACACATGCCATGGAATGCACGTGGTGGTCAGAACAACTTTTGGGACTTTGCTCTTTTATTCTACCTTGTGTGTCCAGAGGATTGATTTTAGGCCATCATACTTTATGCCAAGCACCTTTACTTGGGAAATCCCTATTACCAATCGTGATCGTGATTTGTACATTTCTATACTTATTCCCCTCCTTCTGCTTCCATTTTAGTGCAATAATCCTTTTCACTGACAGTATAGTGGTGTTGTCTCCTAAACATTTTTTTGACCTTTTAAAAAAGTATATAAGTATATGGGTAGCCAAAGCATTCTCTAAATTTACAGTTAGGATTTTGAAGTATAAAAGACAAGGTAATATTTCATATTTTTCTCCTGGGTTTATAAACCTAGTCCTAACTGGCAAGAAAGAACAAGAGGGAGAAAGCAAAAATCAGATAGTTGCACCCCTTTGCAAATCAGAGTAACGTAGTTCAAAGGCACTGGAAAAATTGAACAGTGAGGAAGAATTTTTTGTCAGGTTTGTAGCTCAGGGTAGAGTATATGCTTAGCATGTGCAAAACCCAGATCTGCAATATAATAAATAAATAAATAAATAAATAAATAAATAAATAAATATTGTTAGAATATCATTTTAGACTACACTTTTCGCAAGGTTTCTAGTGAAAACATCAGGTCATTTTCATGTGAGGACTCTGTGATCAGTAGCTGCTCCCTTAGGCTGGGAGACAATCATTGGATTGTTTGTTATTTGTTTTCAATGATTTTTTCAACTGATACAAGCTTTCTTTCACAGGACTCCAACCCCAATGGTCCCAGATGATATTCCATGTGATAATAAAATTAGTATGGTTGGAGACTTCAGAGAAGCACTTGACATTGAGACACATTTGGAAACTCTGTCATCCCATGTATCTGTTTTTCTCTCATTAAGGTTTGTTTTTACCTTTGACTGCTTAATTTCCTCCCCTTTCTATCATTGTCTTCCAAAAACACTTACATAGCATCATCTCTCACCTGTGTCTACTTTGCTAAACTTCTTTTCTTCTGACAATATTGCAAAAAAGCCTGGTTTTGGCTAACATACCAAAGTTCTTCAATCAGACTATGAGGAACTTGTACAAACAAGTTAGTTGAAAAATAAGAATAGACACTTCTGGTTTCTGTCTGCGCCCAGAGCTGACACTTCAGAAAGCAGAGGTAAGACCAACTCTTCTACTCCAAGCAACCTGTCTGGTGGCCTGAGGACAAACAAAGGCAGAAGTCTTCTGGGACAGGACACTAAAGGTTTCTGCCTGTGCCAGAGCTGAAAAGCTCCCACAGCTCTCTGTATCCAAATCTCATGGAAGAGAGATGAACTCTCAGAAGTGAGGACAATCCTGAGAGCTCAGGGAAGAAGACCAGTTCTGTTCACATTTCTGGCCCAAGAGGAACCTACCTAGGTCCCTTTTGATACAGGAACCTAGGAGCAGTCAGGGACAGAAACCTACTAGTTTCATCCTGACCCTAATGCTGAAAGCAAGTTGCCTGGAGCTCTGACACACCTGAGAGCACAGGTAAGAAAAACTCTGTTGTTCCAAGCAACCCATCTGCAGACTTCAGGACAAACGAACCCAAGAGAAACTCTCTGTTCCCAGATCAGGCTGAGAGAAAACAGATCTACAGTAGTGCTGACACACAAGAGTGCTAACACACAGGCACACAGGAGGGTCAGGCCACTGCCAGAGACAGCAAGACAAGCTAACACCAGAGACAACCTGATGGTGAGAGGCAAGCACAGGAATCTAAGCAACAGAAACCAAGAACACTTGGCATCATCAGAGCCCAGTTCTCCCACCAAAGCAAATACTGGATATCCCAGCACAACACAAAAGCACGATTTGGATTTAAAATTACATCTCATGACAATGATAGAGGACTTTAAGAAGGACATAAATAATTCCCTTAAAGACATACAAGAAAGCACAGGTAAACAAGTAGAAGCCCTTAAAGAGGAAACACAAACACAAAAATCCTTTAAAGAATTTTAAAAAAAAGGCAGGTGAAGGAATTGACCAAAACCATCCAGAATTTAAAAATGGAAATAGAAACAATAAAGAAATCAGAAAGGCCTACAACCCTGGAGATAGAAAATTGAGGAAAGAGATCAGGAACCATAGATGCAAGCATAACCAACAGAATACAAGAGATAGAAGAGAGACTATCAGGGGCAGAAGATACCATAGAAAACATTGACAGAACCATCAAACTTAATGAAAAACACAAAAAGCTCCTACCCAAAACATTCAGTAAATCCAAGACACAATGAGAGTATCAAACCTAAAGATAATACATATAGAAGAGATTCCAAACTTAAAGGGCCAGTAAATATCTTCAACAAAATTATAGAAGAAAACTTTCCTAATGTAAAGAAAGAGATGCCCATAAATATACAAGAAGCCTACAGAACTCGAAATAGATTGGACCAGAAAAGAAATTCATCCAGTCACATAATAGTCAAAACACCAAACACACAAACCAAAGGACTATTAAAAGCTGCAAGGGAAAAAGGTCAAGTAACATATGAAGGCAGACATATAAGAATTATACTGGACTTCTCACCAGACACTATGAAAGCCAAAAGATCCTGGACAGATGTCATACAGACCTTAAGAGAACACAAATGCCAGCCCAGACTATTATATACATCAAAACTCTCAAAATCGATGGAAAAACCAAGACATTGAATGACAAAACCAAATTTACACAACATCTTTCTACAAATCCAGCCCTACAAAGGATAATAGATGTAAAACTCCAACACAAGGAGGGTAACTACACCCTAGAAAAAGCAAGAAAGAAATCTTTATGCAATAAACCAAAAAGAAGAAAGGACACAAACATAATTCCACTGCTAACAACAAAAATAACAGGAAACAATAATCACTATTCCTTAATAACTTTAAACATGAATAGACTCAATCCCCTGTTCCCCCCAAAAAAGGTAGATTAACAGACTTGATACATAAAGGAGACTCTCGTTGGATACAGGAAATACACTTCAGTGACAAAAACAGACACTACCTCAGAATATAAGATTAGAAAACAATTTTCCCAGCAAATGGTCCTAAGATTCTAGCTGGAGTGGTTGGTCATCCTAATATCGAATAAAATCAACATTCAACCAAAAGTTATCAAAAAAGACAAGGAAGCATACCTCATATTCATTGAAGGAAAAATTCACCAATGTGTACTTTCAATCCTGAATAGCTATGCTACAAATGCAATGACACCTACATTAATAAAATAAATCTTAATAAAGCTCGAAGTATGCATTGCTCTTCATATAAGAATACTAGGAGATTTGAACACCCACTCTCATCAATGGACAGATCATGGAAACAAAAATTAAACAGAGACAGAGAGAAGCTTAAAAGAAGTTTTGAACCAAATGGATTTAACAGGTATTTATGGAACATTTCATCTTAAAATAAAAGAATGTACCTTCTTCTCAGGACCTCATGATATCTTCTCCAAAATTGAACATATAATTGATCACAAAATAAGACTCAACAGATACAAAAAGATTGAAATAATCCCTGCATCCTATAAGACCATCGTGGACTAAGGCTGGTCTTCAATAACAACAATAACAATAGCAAGCCCACATAGACAAGGAATATAACAATGATCTACTCAATGATAACTTGGACAAGAAAGAAAGAAAGAAAGAAAGAAAGAAAGAAAGAAAGAAAGAAAGAAAGAAAGAAAGAAAGAAGGAAAGAAAGAAAGAAAGAAAGAAGGGAGGGAGGGAGGGAGGGAGGGAAGGAGGGAGGGAGGTAGGGAGAGAGGGAAGGGAGGGAGAGAGAGAGAGAGAGAGAGAGAGAGAGAGAAATGAAGAAAATAAATCCTTTTTACAATTTAGTGAAAATGAAGGCACAACATACCCAAACATATGGTAGACAATGAAATCAGTGCTAAGAGGAAATCTCATAGCTCTGAGTGCCTCCAAAAAGAAACAGGAGAGAGCATACATTTGCAGCTGGACAGCATAATTAAAAGTTGTAAAGCAAAAAGAAGCAAATACACTAAAGAGCAATAGAAGGCAAGAAATAATCAAACTCGGGGATGAAATCAACCAAGTAGAAACAAAAAGAACTATACAAAGAATCAACCAAACCAGGAGCTTGTTCTTTGAAAAAATAAAAAGATAGATAAACCCTTAGCTATACAAACTAGAGGGCACAGAGCATGTATCAAAATTAACAAAATCAGAAATGAAAATGGAGACATAACTACAGAATCTGAGGAAATTCATGAGATCATCAGATCCTACAAAAAACTCATATTCCAAAAAAAAAATGGAAAATCTGGATGAAATGGACAATTTTCTTGACAGATACCAGGGGCCAAAGTTAAATCAGGATCAGATAAACCATCTGAACATCCAATAACTCCTAAAGAAATAGAAGCATTTATTAAAATTCTCCCAAACCAAAAAAGCTTAGGACCAGATGGGTTTAATGCAGAAATCGAGCAGAACTTCATTGAAGACCTCATACCAATACTGTCCAAACTTTTCCACAAAATACAAACAGAAGGAGCAGTATCAAATTCCTTCTATGAAGTCACAATTACACTTATATCTAAACTACACAAAGACACATCAAAGAAAGAGAAAAAACCAATTTTCCTTATGAATATTGACATAAATATACTCAATAAAATTCTTGCAAACCAAATCCAAAACACATCAAAATGATCATCCACAGTGATCAAGTAGACTTCATTCCAGGGATAGGGAGATGGTTCAATATAGGGAAATCCATCAAAGTATTTCACTATGTAAACAAACTCAAAGGGAATAAAAAACACATGATCATCTCATTACATGGTGAGAAAGCATTTGAAAAAGTTCAATACCCCTTCATGTTAAAAATCTTGGAAAGATCAGGAATTCAAGGCCTATACCTAAACATAGTAAAGGCAATATACAGAAAACCAGTAGCTTATATCAAACTAAATGGAGAGAAACTTGAAGCAATCTCACTAAAAATAGGGACTAGACATAGCTGCCCACTCTCTCACTATTTATTCAATATAGTACTCAAAGTCCTAGCCAGAGCAATCAGACAACAAATGGAGGTCAAAAGGATACAAATTGGAAAGGAAGAAGTCAAAATATCCCTATTTTCAGATGATATGATAGTATATTTAAGTGACCCCAAAAGTACCACAAGAGAACTACTAAGCCTGTTAATGATCTTCAGCAAAGTGACTGGGTATAAATTTAACTCAAATAAATTAGTAGCCTTCTTCTAATCAAAGGATAAACAGACTGAGAAAGAAATTATGGAAATGACACCCTTCACATTAGTCACAAATTACATAAAATACCTTGGTGTAACTACAACCAAACAAGTGAAAGAACTGCATGACAAGAACTTAAAGTCTCTGAAGAAATTGAAGATCTCAGAAGATGAAAAGACCTTCCCATGCTCATGAATTGGCAGGACTAATATAGTAAATATGGCTATTTTGCCAAAAGCAGTCTATAGATTCAATACAATCCTCATCAAAATTTCAACTCAATTCTTCATAGAGACAGAAAGAGCATTTTGTAAAGTCATTTGGAATAAGAAAAAAAAACAGGATAGCGAAAACTATACTCTACAATTAAAGAAATTCTGGGGAAATGACTGTCCCTAACCTCTAGCAATATTACAGAGCAATAGTGATAAAAACTGTACAATATTGGTACAGAGACAGGCAGGCAGATTAGTGGAATAGAATGGAAGACCCAGAAAAAACCCACACACCTATGGTCACTTGTTCTTTGGCAAAGGAGCTAAAACCATCCAGTGGAAGAAAGATAGCATTTTCAACAAATGATGCTGGTTGAATGGGAGGTCAGCATGTAGAAGAATGCAAATTGAATCATTCTTATAGCCCTGTACAAAGCTTATGTCCAAGTGCATCAAGGACCTCCACATAAAGCCAGATTCATTCCAACGAACAGAAGAAAAAGTGGGGAAGATGGGCACTGGGAAAAATTTCCTATACATAACACCAGTGGCTTATGCTCTAAGAGCAGGAATTGACAAATGGGACCTGATAAAACTGCAAAGCTTCTGTAAGACATTGTCATTAGGACAAAACAGGAACCAACTGTTTGGGAAAATATCTTTACCACTGCTACATCAGATAGTGGTCTAATATCCAATATATACAAAGAACTCAAGAAGTTAGACCTCATAGAGACAAATAAACCTATTAAAAAATAGGGCACAGAGCTAAACAAATAATTATCACCTGAGGAATATTGAATGGCTGAGAATTACCTAAAGAAATGTTCAACATCCTTAGTCATCACAGAAATGCAAACCAAACAAAACTGGGATTCCACCTCACACCAGTCAAAATAGCTAAGTACAAAATATCAGGTGACAACAGATGCTGGCGAGGAGGTGGAGAAAGAGGAACACTTCTCCCTTGTTGGTTGGATTGCAAACTGGTACATCCACTCTGGAAATCAGTCTGGAGGTTCCTCATTAAATTGGACATTTCATGACCTGGACATACACCCAAATGCTCCTCCAACATACATCAAAGACACATTCTCCTCTATGTTTATAGCAGCCTTTTTTATAATAGCTAGAAGATAAAAAACATCCAGATGCCCTTCAGCAGAGGAATGGATACAGAAATTTTGGTTCACCTACACAATGGAGTACTGCTCAGCTATCAAAAACAATGACTTCATTAAATCTGTAAGCAAATTGATGGAACTAGAAAATATCTTGAGTGAGGTAACCCAATCACAAAGAAACGCACATTATATGTACTCACTGATAAGTAGATACTAGCTCAGGAGCTCGAATACCCAAGACAGAATACAGAGACCACATGAAGCTCAAGAAGAAGGATGACCAAAGTCTAGATGCTTCAGTCCTTCTTAAATGGGGGAACAAAAATATTCTTAGGAGGGGATATGGAGACAAAGTTTGGAGCAGAGCCTGAAGGAATGGCCATTCAGATCCTGTCCCACATGGGTATACAGCCCATATATATACAGTCACCAATTTGACAAAATTCATGAAGTCAAAATGTACATGCTGACCGGAGCCTGATATAGCTATCTCCTGAGAGACTCAGCTAGAGCATAAACAATACAGAGATGAATGCTTACAGCAAACAATTAAACTGAGAATGGGGTCCTTATTGGAGGAATTAGAGGAAGGCTTGAAGGAGGTGAAGGGGCTTGCAACCCCATAAAAACAACAATACCAACCAACCAGTGCTCCCAGGAACTAAACCACATGCAGGGTACATATGGACAGATCCATGGCTTCAGCTGCATATGTAACAGAGGCTAGCCTTGTTGGGCACCCATGGGAAGAAAAGCCCTTGGATTGCCAATGCTGGACTCCCCAGTGGAGAGGAGTGTCAGGGTGAGGAGGCAGGAAGGATGGTGGTTTTGGAGGGGAATCACCCTTATAGAAGAAGTAGAGGTGGGTGGGATAGGAGGATTATGGATGTGAAACCGGGAAAAGGAATAACATTTGAAATATGAACAAAAAATATCCCACAAAAAATTTAAAAATACTGATTTCAAATCAGTGGCTGTAGTAGGAAGTTTGTGGGGGGTTGTTTTGATTGTTTATTTGTTGGTTTTTGGTTTTGTTTTTTTTTTAATATATAAGTCTTTTATTGTCCCCAAAGAGCCCAAGTTGTACTTGTAACCAAGGTTTTCTTTCTGGAGCTTGGTACCTTATGTCATGTCACCCTGCTCAGACACATAGATGCCATTCGACTACCTTCTGATATCCTTGTTTGTACCTGTTGTGGCTTGCTGAATCAGAGCCCCTGAATTTGAAACAAGTTCAATATCATTTATTTCAAGGATTAATTCATCCTTCTGGGCTTGAGAGACAGAACAAGCAACACCTATCCTCATTGGAACCCTGAAGATGTATTTTTCACCCAAGAAATTTCAGATTTCAACTGAAGACACGTTCTACTGAATAATGATGTCGATGGGGAAGAGAGCATACACAGACTTCATCGTGTATTGGAAGCCCAGCAAAACACCCTTGATCATGTTCTGAACATGACTGCGGATGGTGGTTTGGAAAAAAATCAGTTCCTTTCTGTTACCCAACCATCCCAACCATTTGTTAACCTGGAGAGGTGTTTTTTTTTTCTTTTCAAGAAAACTTGGGGGTCTACATTGATATGATGGAAGTTCCTCAGCGAAGTTCTCCTGGGGCCCTTCACAATGACTGTGCACCTTTTCTGAGTGATGTTGCATTTTCTGGAATATCAACAGTCTGATTGCTGACAACGGTCTTTATTTGCACAGTAGATTGGGTAAAGAGAAGGGACTTTGTTGTCTGCATATATTTCATACACGTGTTATAAACTTCACTTTGCAATAGTCCAAAAAAAAAAAAAAAAGAAAGAAAGAAAGATAAGAATAACACTGTGGGAGGTGCTATGGTATGCACTTAGAATTTCCTAACCTCTCTCCTTTGGGATTAAGACACTCATCGTTCCTAACTGTTCTGACTATTCATGATTGGTGGGTGATTGCTAAAACCCACTCCCAGAAATCTGTAATTTTATGTAGTTTCACTGACATGGTCAGAACACCAACTTCTTGAGATACTTACGTTGGGCAACTTCTCTTACATCTGTGGTATTAGAACCAAAGACACTCTCCCTGGATACTCTTTATAGACTAGTTTCTTCCACCTAAAATACTATTTCCATGACCTGACCTAAAGCAATGCACACTGATTTTATTGCTTGGTGTCAAAGTAAAATATTGCCATCTAATTGCACTTTTATAGGATATGGTAGATGAGAAATGGGCATTAAGTGGATAGTTTAATAACGCTGCTGAAGTTGATGTCTCTTGAATCAGCCTATATAGGCTTGCAACCTGAATTTATATTCTACTAACTCATTGGCCTAGACAATCTCTGGGCAGTGTAGCTGTGTCTACTTCCTTCATATAACCAATGACAGAGATACTGTTGTCTGTGCCAACACATGGAAAGGATTCCTAAACTTTAGTGGTTATGGCCTATCACCAGATGATCTAACCTAACAGTCCCTCAAATACAATTATTGCTGCAGCTGCAGCTGCATACCATTCCTGCTGCTGCTACTCTGTGAAAGAGATTTTGAGATTCATGTCCCTGAGGTTTTGTCAAACTAGAATAAGAAAACATCTGCAATGGCCCAAGCTTGGGGCATAAAATGTGTTCAAATTTTTAAATTGCCTGTGCTGTTGATATTGAAAAAAAATCTGTGTTTTTCCACTTGTGGTCTTTGAGTCCAACATCTGTGTCTTAAGACAGTTTGAGGAATGAAGAAAATCAGAGAGGAACAATAACATCTAAGGAACAGATGGCAGTAAATGAATACAATGGACTAGATTGAAGCAAACCTGACAGATCATAAAATGTTCCAAGAATGTTGAACAAGAATGGCAAGCTGAAGAAACACCCCCTTAGAAAGGAAAATAAGATCACATGAATTTTTGGTTTTTGAAAATACTATTAATTGAGAATAATTTCATAAAATATATTTTGATCATGTTTTCCCTTCACCCAACAATTCCTCCTCCCAGAACCTCCCTGATCTATCCATGCCCATCCAAATCAACTTCCTTCTTTCTTTCCTTCTTCTTCTTCTTCTTCTTCTTCTTCTTCTTCTTCTTCTTCTTCTTCTTCTTCTTCTTCTTCTTCTTCTTCTTCTTCTTCTTCTTCTTCTTCCTTCTTCTTCTTCTTCTTCCTTCTTCTTCTTCTTCTTCTTCTTCTTCTTTCTTTCCTCTTCCTCTTCCTCTTCCTCTTCTTCTTCTTCCTCTTCTCCTCCTCCTCCTCCTCCTCCTCCTCCTCCTCCTCCTCCTTCTTTAGACTATAGGGAATTATTATATTAATGGTTAATTTCTACATTGTGAGTCTTGTGAACATGTTAATCCAAGAAAACCCCTAGCTGAATTCTTTTATGACTTTAGTTTTTAACATAATAAAGAAATGAATTGCCATGAGAAATAAAGCTTAGATCTAGAGCATTGATGGTCCTGGGGTCAACTTGAACAATACATGAGAGCAGGTTGGGGCATGGAGAGGATTTGGAGGAGGAAAAGAAGAGGAAGATGTAATTCAATTATAAATCTCAAAAATAAAAGAAAAGGTGTTTTGAATGCTTCTAATTCTCATCAATTAAGAAACAAGGAGATTCACTGAGAATGATAAAGAAAGCAGACATTGTGAGTATATTCACTACAAGAAAGGCATGAGAATAATCATTTAAGAAAATGGGAGAATGGATTGATTTTGGAACTTGAGAGACTTTCCCCGCAGCTCAAAGGGCTCCCTAGAAGTCAGTATGAATATGAATTGTATGGGTTAAGCTGGACAGAACAAAGCCAGTTTGAAGGCTGGCAGGCAAAATGGAGTCCTGTCATGCTTGACCTCTAGCTGAGGGCAAACTGGGTTATTTCCTGCTTTATGTAATCCACTTCATAAATGTCTATGACCTTTGCCTTGAAAAAAAGTCGACATCTACTAGCAGTGATTGTTTGCATCTGTGCATCAATCACAACACTCCACTGTGACAGGCAAGCAAGACGAGAATAGTACAGTCACATTCATCAGGCACCTGGCCAATACTGTGAAGGCAGAGACCCTCTATCATTCTCAAGACTGAAACAAACAGCTCTGCCTGCTAAACATGTATGTCACTTTGCAAGGGCCTTGAAACCAATAGATATAAAATCAGACTTCTTTTTACCTGCTCTTGTCAGACTTTCTCCCCAGATATTCATTGCCTGACTATCCACTTAGTTCCCTAATTATCATTAGGGTAATATCAATGTATGAAAAAACATAATTTATACTTTAATTCTGTATTTCATGACTCCTTGTTTCTGACATAGGAATTTTTGTACTCATAAACCTCACTGAGAGAATCTTCCGGTTCTGACTCTGACTCATCTTCTGCCTTATATCACAGTGTCTTCCACCAATTTATTTTTAACCTATTTTTGCCTACTTATATTTTTATATCAGATTTATCTTATTGTATCAGATGATTATTTTATGAGGCAGTTTAGGTTTCTGAGATAAGCCAAGTAATTCAGATACGTTGTTGTTGTTGTTGTTGTTGTTGTTGTTGTTATTGTTGTTGTTTTGAGACAAGATTTCTTTATGTGGCCCTGGCTGTGGCCTCAAGTTCAGAGATATGTTTGCATCACCCTTTTGCATTTTGGGAATAAGAGCATATACCACCATGACTAGCAATTTAGATATTCCTGATAGGGGAAGTTTTAGGCAACATCTACCAAAGCAATTGATGTGAATTAATTCAGACAAGGTTTTCTTGTTTTTGTTTGTGTTTTTGATTTTTTAATTTATTTTTTTCTTTTTGCCTATGTACTGAGATAGCCTATCAAAGCCAGTTCTCATTACACAGTCTATGGTTCTTATGGCTCTTGATATCTAGGTCAGAACATATCACATGAGAACTTGAAAATAGAATTCTTCTTGCCAATATTTAAACTGTGACCCCAGGATAATCTTGTTTAGTTTATTTTAACTAAAACTATATTAAAACAAGATGAAATAAACAAAAAATCCCATCAGTTTTTATCATTGTATGAGTTATGGTTCTCTAAAAAGTAAATGCCAAGATGAGATGATAAATAGAAGATATCACTGCAAATAATAGGAGAAAGAATAAAAGGTTGTGATTGAGTTCTAAATCTGTCTGGAGACAGGTTCAACCCATGTAGAAGGAGGAAAGAAGGAATAAAGTGAGGGAAAAGAAATGAAAAAGGAGAAGAAGAGAGAGAGAGAGAGAGAGAGAGAGAGAGAGAGGAGGGGAGAAGGGAGGGAGAGGGGGGAGGGAGGACAGGGACAGGGACAGGGGCAGGGACAGAGACAGATACAGAGACAAAGAACCCATATGGTAGCCCGGCTCTGAAAAAGTCTCAGTAAATCCAATAGAGTGCAGAGGAAAGGGTAAATATTAGCTATGTCTCATGTTAGGCGGGAGCATCGCAGCTTCAGATGCTTTCCATATGTTCATTGGCTAGAACATCTTCGAAATAGTGTAGCCTCAAGAATAAAACTGTGGTAGATCTCAAAGAGAGGAAACTGGCCCACAGTTCTCAAAGCAGAATTGTTCTTATAGAGAAACACATTATTTCATGTTCCCCTTTCCCCTTTCCCCCATCCCCTTTCCTTCCCAGATCCCTCCCTCTCTTCCCCCTTCTGATTGCATTCTCTCTTCCAAGTGGGACTGAGGCATTCTCACTTCGGCCCTTCAGCTTTTTGAACTTTTTGAGTTTTGTGTACTGTATCTTGGGTATTCTCTACCTTTTTTTTGGGCCAATATCCGTAACTTATTAATGAGTATATGCCATGCATGTCCTTTTGGATCTGAGTGACCTCACTCAAGATGATATTTTCTAGTGCCATCAATTTGCATGCAAATCTCAGGATGTCCTCATTCTTAATAGCTGAGTGTATTCCATTGTGTAAAAGAACCACATTCTCTTTATCCATTCTTCTATCATGGGACATCTGTGTTGTTTCCATCTTCTGGCTATCACAACCAAGTCCACAATGAACATAGTGGAACCTGTGCCCACTATGGTATGGTAGGGCATCTTTTGGGTATATTCTCAAGAGTGGTATTGCTGGGTCTTCAGTAGATCTATTTCCAATTTTCTGAGGAAACTTCAGATTGATTTCCAGAGTGGTTGTACCAGTTTGCAATGAAGGAGTATTTCTCTTTCTCCACATTCTCGCCAAGATGTGCTTTTTGCCTGAGGTATTGATACTAGCCATTCTGACTGGTGTAAGGTGGAATCTCAGGGCCGTTTTACTTTGTATATCTCTTGTCATTAAAGAGTTTGAACATTTCTTTCTTTAAGTGCTTCTTAGCCATTTGAGATTCCTCTGTTGTGAATTCTTGGTTTAGTTCTATACCCCAGTTTTTTTTATTGGATTATTTGGCTTTTTGATGTTTAGCTTCTTGAGTTCTTCAAATATTTTGGATATTAGCCCTCTATCTGATGTGGGGTTAATGAAGATTTTTTTTCCAATGTGTAGGTTGATGATTTGTCTTATTGACTATGTCATTTGCCTTGCAGAAAGAAGCTTTCCAGTTTCATGAGGTCACATTTATCAGTCCTTGTTCTCAGACCATGAACTGTTTGGGAAATTTCCCCCTGTGGCAATGAGTTCAAGGCTCTGGTATCTGGTATCTGGTATTATGTTAGGGTCCTTGATCCACTTGGACTTGAGCTTTGTTCAAGATGATAAATATGGGTCTATTTTCATTTTTCTACATATAGACAGTCAGTTAGAGCAGCACCATTTATTGAAGATGCTTTCTTTTTACCATTGTAGATTTTTAGCTTCTTTGTCAAAGATCATGTGTGTGTAAGTGTGTGGTTTTATTTGTGGATCTTCAATTCTATTCCATTTACCAATCTGTCTGTCTCTATATCAATACCTTGCCGTTTTTACTACAATTGCTCTGTAATATAATTGAGGTCAGGGATGATGATTCCCCCAGCCATTCTTTTATTGTTAAGAATTATTTTTGCTATTCTGGATTTTTGTCTTTCCAGATGAATTTGAGATTTTCATATCTTTGAAGAATTGTGTTGGGAGTTTGAAGGGGATTGCCTTGAATCTGTAGATTGCCTTTAGTAGGATGACCATTTTCACTATGTTAATTCTGCCCATCTATGAGCATGGAAGATCTTTCCATTTTCTGAGGTTTTCAATTTATTTCTTGTAAGAAGAACTGCCTGGAATGGGAATGGAATTTGGAGGGTGGCGATTTGTGTGTGGGGGGTGATGGGTCCTGAGTCCACTGTGCTTCCAATGGCAGCTCTGGGAATTCAAGAAGGTTATTATCAAATACTCTGAGTGTTGTGGGTCTGCTGGGATGCCTCAGGATATAGTGTGTTCAGGGAAGCAGACTAGCTAGCAGTCTGTCCCAGCAGAAAGACTGGTGAGAAGGGGGAAAATAAACATAATCTTAAAAACTAATATGAAACCTTGTAGAAAACAGCATTTTCTCCCTAGAATATATTTCAAGCTTTCTGTATGTCTGTGTGAAGAAGTGGAAAGAGGGCAATTGCTTTTATATTGAAATTATAATGCCAAGAAAAATGGACCAGACTGAGTCAATAGCTGTTTGGAGAATTTAACCAATTTTATGTGATAGATGTCATACTACTCCCATCAGTGAGGACACAAAATAAATCAGACAACACCAAAAATAATTTTATCTCTGAGTAATCATACTTCATTGCTAGTTTTATTTCAAATTCCTTTCCCTTTGATTTATTTTGTTTATTTCTCAGATTGTAATTTTATTATAAGATCTTTCCCATCTCTTTCCTCCTTCCAAACACTCCCATTTATCCCTACCTACTCTCCATCTAATTCATGACATGTTTTCATTAATTGTTATTACATACATATATTGTATGTACATATACATACATACATACAAACATGCATACATATTCACTCCTAAATGTAACATGTTCCACCCATGTCATCCTGCCTGTACATATGTTTTCATGGCTCACCATTTGGCACTATACAACAAATGGTGTGTGCTCTTTCCAGGAAAGGACCACTTTTCCCATTCCTAACTTCCCTCAACTGTCTATATTGTGCTTTTTGTAACATTGAGAACTCATGGGTTTTTCTTTATCCAGTTTAGCATTTCTATTGGTTTCCAACTTATTCAGCTCACATTTAGTCATGTTGAATATACCTTCTTCTCACCACCTCATGGTGCCTTCTTCAAAATTGACCATATAATCTGTAAGTAAACAGGCCTCAACAGATAAAAGAAGATTGAAATAATCCCATGCATCCTATCAGATCACACAGACTAAGGTTGGTCTTCAATAAAAACAAAAATGACAGAAAACCCACATATACATGGAGAGTGAACAATGCTATATTGAATGATAACCAGGTAAAGGGAGAAATAAAGAAAGAAATTAAAGACTTTTTAGAATTTAATGAAAATGAAGGTACAACATACCCAAACATATAGGACACAATGAAAGCACTGGTAAAATGAAATTTTGTAGCTCTGAGTGCCTCCAAAAATAAACTGGAGAATGCATACACTAGCACCTTGAGAGCACACCTAAAAGTTCTAGAACAAAAAGAAGCAAGTATACAGAAGAGGTGTGGATGGCAGGAAATAATCAAACTCAGAACCAAAATCAACTCAGTAGAAACAAAAAGGACTATACAAAGAATCAACAAAAGCAGGAGCTGGTTCTTTAAGAAAATCTACAATATAGCTAAACCCTTAGCCAGACTAACCAGAGGGCACAGAGATAGTATACAAATTTAAAAAATGAGAAATGTAAAGGAAAACATAACAACATAATCTCAGGAATCACAAAAAGTCATCAGATACTACTATGAAAGACAGATACCGGGTATCAACGTTAAATCAGGATCAGATCAACCATCTAAAAAGCCCCATAACTCCTAAAGAAATAGAAGCAGTTATTACAAGTCTCTCAAGAAAAAATAACCCAAGACCAGATGGGTTTAGTGCAGAATTCTGTCAGACGTTCATAGAAGACCTGATACCAATACTAACCCAACTACTCCATGAAATAGAACCAGAAGGAACTTGACCCATTTTTTTCTATAAAGACACTATTATGCTTATATTTAAACCACACAATGAACTAACAAATAATGAGAATTTCATACCAATTTCCCTGATGAATGTCGACATAAAAATACTGAATATAATCATACTGAACCTAAGAAGAAAAGTACAACCATCCATCATGCTCAAGGAGGCTTTACCACAAGGATTCAGGAATGGTTCAATATACAGAAAACCATATTGTAATACACTATATAAACAAATTCGAAGAAAAAAGTCACATGATCATTTTATTACATGTTGAGAAAGCATGTGAAATAATTCAACACACCTTCATCTTAAAAGTCAAGGAAAGATCAGACCTTCATAGAAGACCTCATACCAATATTATCCAAACTATTCCACAAAATTGAAACAGATGGAGCACTACCGCATTCCTTCTATGAAGCCACAATTACTCTTATACCTAAACCACACAAAGACCCAACAAAGAAAGAGAACTTCAGACCAATTTCCCTTATGAACATTGTCGCAAAATACTCAACAAAATTCTGGCAAACCGAATCCAAGAGCACATCAAAACAATCATCCACCATGATCAAGTAGGCTTCATCCCAGGCATGCAGGGATGGTTTAATATACGGAAAACCATCAACGGATCCATTATATAAACAAACTGAAAGAACAAAACCACATGATCATTTCATTAGATGCTGAGAAAGCATTTGACAAAATTCAACACCCCTTCATGATAAAAAGTCCTGGAAAGAATAGGAATACAAGGCCCATACCTAAACATAGTAAAAGCCATATACAGCAAACCAGTTGCTAACATTAAACTAAATGGAGAGAAACTTGAAGCAATCCCACTAAAATCAGGGACTAGACAAAGCTGCCCACTCTCTCCCTACTTATTCAATATAGTTCTTGAAGTTCTAGCCAGAGCAATCAGACAAAAAAAAAGGAGATCAAGGGATACAGATCGAAAAGAAGAAGTCAAAATATCACTATTTGCAGATGATATGATAGTATATTTAAGTGATCCCAAAAGTTCCACCAGAACTACTAAAACCTGATAAACAACTTCAGCAAAGTGGCTGGGTATAAAATTAACTCAAATAAATCAGTAGCCTTCCTCTACACAAAAAAGAGAAACAAGCGAGAAAGAAATTAGGAAACGACACCCTTCATAATAGACCCAAATAATATAAAGTACCTCAGTGTGACTTTAACCAAGCAAGTAAAAAGATCTGTACAATAAGAACTTCAAGACACTGAAGAAAAGAAATTGAAAAGACCCAGAAGGTGGAAAGATCTCCATGCTCATGGATTGGCAGGATTAATATAGTAAAATGGCCATTTTACCAAAAGCGTCTACAGATTCAATGCAATCCCCATCAAAATACCAATCCAATTCTTCAAAGAGTTAGATACAGAACAATTTGCAAATTCATCTGGAATAGCAAAAACCCAGGATAGCTAAAACTATCCTCAACAATAAAAAAGGACTTCAGGGGAATCACTATCCCTGAACTCAAGCAGTATTACAGAGCAATAGTGATAAAAACTGCATGGTATTGGTACAGAGACAGACAGATAGACCAATGGAACAGAATTGAAGACCAGAAATGAACCCACACACCTATGGGCATTTGATTTTTGACAAAGGATGCAAAACCTTTGTCAAAAGATAGCATTTCAGCAAATGGTGCTGGTTCAACTGGAGGTCAACATGTAGAAGAATGCAGATCGATCCATGCTTATCACCCTGTACAAAGCTTAAGTCCAAGTGGATCAAGGACCTCCACATCAAACCAGACACACTCAAACTAATAGAAGAAAAAGCTAGGGAAGCATCTGGAACATATGGGCACTGGAAAAATTTCCTGAACAAAACACCAATGGCTTATGGTCTAAGATCAAGAATCGACAAATGGGATCTCATAAAACTGCAAAGCTTCTGTAAGGCAAAGGACACTGTGGTTAGGACAAAACGGCAACCAACAGATTGGGAAAAGATCTTTACCAATCCTACAACAGATAGAGGGCTTATATCCAAAATATACAAAGAACTGAAGAAGTTAGACAGCAAGGAGACAAATAACCCTATTAAAAAATGGGGTTCAGAGCTAAACAGAGAATTCACAGCTGAGGCTGTCTCTTATACACATCTAAGATGTGTATAAGAGACAGAACTCTCAATCCTAAATATCTATGCCCCAAATACAAGGGCACCTACATACATAAAAGAAACCTTACTAAAGCTCAAAACACACATTGTATGCAGCCTTCGATAATGGATATTAGCCTAAATGCTCGACGTTACCCAAGATACAATCCATAGATCTCATGAAGCTCAAGAAGAAGAATGACCGAAGTGCTGATTCTTCAGTCCTTCTTAAAAGGGGGAACAAAAATATTCATAGGAGAGGATATGGAGTCAACGTTTGGAGCAGAAACTGAAGGAATGGTCATTTAGAGACTGTCCTACCTGGGGATCCAACCCATATACATATAGCCATCAAACCCAGTCACTATTGGGGATGCCAAAAGGTGCATGCTGACAGGAGCCTGATATTGCTGTTTCCTGAGAGGCAGCCTCTCCCAGCCAACCACTGAATTGAGACTGGAGTCCTCTTTGGAGGAGTTAGAGAAAGGAGTGAAGGAGCTGAAGGGTTTAGGAAGCCCATAAGAACAATCATGCTCACTGATCCCAGTCCATAGCTCTCTGCTCCCAAACACCATGACAGAGAGACCTCACTGTCCAGACAGGTGGGCACTCTTGAGACTGCAGAGCAGGAGAGACCTCCAATACTGCTCATCCTTGCCCACATCCCTGGACCAAGAGGAAACTGTATAGGGCCTCTGGGAACAGGAAGATAGGGGCACTCAAGCGGCAGGTCACCTGCGGTCCAGACACCGCCTGGATCTGAAGGGACCCGGTCAACAGCTCCCTGCACCCAAATCCCATGGGAAGGAGCGCTAAACCTTCATAGGGTCAGACATGCCTGGGAAGCCAGAAAGGACTACACTATGTCCACATTTATGACTGTAGAGGAAAACACCTAATGCCATCTGGGAACCCTGTGCACAGGGGCCCAAGAAAAGGCAGGGCAACCCCTTCTGGTTGCCACCATCACGGAGAGTTGAAACACAGCACCCCAGGAGGGAATTCAAGCCCAGGGCAAGAGGTAAGACCAACTTTTCTGCTCCAAGTGACCGCTAGGTGCGTGGACTCAGTACACATGCCCACAGGAAACTATCTGAAAACCAGTAGACAGGAAAGACTACACACCTGAAAGCAGAACACTCTGTTCCCATGACTGGCAAGAAAGGAAAACAGGGAAAACAGGGTCTACAGCAGTCCTGACACACAGGCCTACAGAGGACGTCTAGCCAGCTGTCAGAAATAGCAGCAGTCAAAGGTAACACCAGAGACAACCTGATGCTGTGAGAGGCAAAGCGCAGGAACCCAAGCAACAGAAACCGAGACTACGTGGCATCATCGGAGCCCACTCTCCCACCAAAGCTAAACACCAGAATATCCAACACACCAGAAAAGCAAGATCTAGATTTTAAATCACATTTGATCATGATGATGGAGACTTCAAAGAAAGATATAAAAAATCTCCTAGAGAGACGCAAGAAAAACATAAATAAAACAAGTAGAAACTTATAGAGAGAGAATCACAAAGTCCCTGAAAGAATTCCAGGAAAATACAATCAAACAGGTGAGGAAAATTAAAATGGAAATAGAAGCAATAAAGAAAGCACAAAGGAGACAACCCTGGATATAGAAAACCAAAGAAGAGAGATGCAAGGAGCAGTAGGTACAAGTATCACCAATCAGAATATAAGAGATAGAAGACAGACCAGGCACAGAAGATTCCATATAAATAAATGAAGGTACAACATACAAACTTATGGGACATCAAATGAAAACTGTGCTAAGAGGAAAACTCATAGCTCGGAGTGCCTAGCAGAAAGAGAAATAGGAGAGAGCATATAACAGCAAGCTTGTCGCACACCTAAAAGCTCTAGAAGAAAAGAAGCAAATACAACCAGGAGGACTAGAAGGCAGGAAATAATCAAACTCCGAGTCTCGAAATAAATCAAGTGAGAAACAGGACTCTACAAAGAATCAACAAGAACCAAAAGCCTGCGTTCTTTGAGAAAATCAACAAGACAGACAAACCCCTTCTGGCTAGACTAACCAGAGGACACGTGAGAGTAAATTGTGAGAAATCCACCAAGTACAAAAGGAGTAGTCTAAAGAACCAACAGAGACCAAAAAGTTGGTTCTTTGGAGAAAATCAACAAGATAACAGATAAACCTCTTAGCGACTAATGAGAGCACAGAGAGTGTGTCCAAATTAACAAAATCAGAAAATGAAAAGTGACATAACTACAGAACCAGAACCAAAGTCTACATTAGATTGTACTACAAAAGCCTATATTCAATATCTCTGAAAATCTGGAGGAAATGGACAGTTCGAGACAGATATCGAGTACCAAAAGTTAAATCAAGGGCACAGATGAAACCATTTAAACAACATAACTCTACAAAAGAAATAGAAGCAGTCACTGAAGTTCTCCCTAACAGAGCCCAGGTCCAGACCAAGTTCAGTGCAGAATTCTATCAAGAACTTCTTAGTAGACCTCTCATGCAATATCTATCCAAACTATTCCACAAAAATTGAAACCGATGGAGAGCTCTGCGAATTCCTTCTGTAGTCGCCATTACTCCTATACCTGCAAACCACACAAAGACTCGCTACAGAGAGAGACACTTTCAGACCAATTTCCCTTATGAATATCGACGCTATACTCACAAAATCCCTGGCAAACTGAATCCAAGAGCACATCAAAACGATCATTCGCTCAAGTGATCAAGTGAGGGTCTATCCCAGGCGATGGAGGATGGTTTTATATAGCAAAACCATCAATGTAATCCACTATATGTACAAACTGAAAGATAAAAACTACCACATAATTATTTCATTAGATGTTGAGAAAGCATTTGACAAAATTCAACAGCCCTTCATTTATATATGGCCCAAATACATAGTCAAACACACATGTCTCCACTATGTCTCATAACTAGCCTGCTCTATAATAGGCAGAAGCTGGAAAGAACCCAGATTCCCTTCAACAGAGGAAAGTGGATACATGAAAATATGGTACATCTACACAATGGGAATATTACTCATCTATCAAAACAATGACTTCTAGGAAATTCATATAGGCAAAATGGAGGAAACTGTAAAATATCATCCTGAGTGAGGCAATCCAATCACAGAAAAACATACATGGTATGCACTCATTGACAAGTGGCTACGCTCAAATGCTTTGAATCACTCCTAGGTGTCTGCAGAAACACATGAAACTCAGAATAATGAACAAAATGTGAATAAGCTTCTACCCTTCTTTAAAAGAGGAACAAGAATACCCTTTGGCAGGGAATTAGAGGCAAAAGTTTAGAACAGAGGCAGAAGGAAACTGACCCCATTCAGAGCCTGCCCCACATAGGGTCTATGGCCATACAGCCACTCAAACTAGACATGAGAGGCTGGATGAAGCAAAGAAGTGTAGGCTGACAGGTACCAGATGTAGATCTCTCCTGAGAGACACAGCCAGAAGCCACAACAAATACATCAGCTTAACGTCATCAGTGCCAGCACTGAACGAGAAACGGACCTCGCTGAACGAAATCTAGAAAGGACTGAAAGCAGACTTGAAGGGCGTGAGACCCATATGAACATGACGAACCAAACTAGAGTTTCCAGGAGTAAAGCTTACCAACCAAAGACTCTCACATGGATTGACCCCGACTCATTGCATATGTGGCAAATGAATAGCCTGGCACTACAGAGCATCAGTGGAAGGAGAAGCCCTTGGTCCTGCGTGGCACTGATCACTCGAGTGAATGGGATTGTTGTGGGGAGGGTGGGTAATGGGGGAGGATTGGGAGGGTTCAGCACATAGAAAGGAAGTTATGGGGATGCTGATCAGAAACCAGGAAGGAGAATAACAATTGAAAATATAAATGCTAGGCTACTGGCACGCTAATAAAAGACCGAACCTCCCAGCGAACGTGATTGTTGGGGGAAGGGCGGCAACTCGTAAGGATTCGCGAGGAAGTCTAGAGAAGAAGTGGAGTAGTTGAGTAGCTGTGGGCCTTTTGGCCTGGAAACCCGGAAATGGGAATAACAAGTGAAATGTAAATAAGTAATACTGAAGTTAATAAAGACGAAGAAAGAAATGTAAATAAATAAAAAAATCCATTTAGAGGAAGAATGTAGTTTTGAACACTTACTTCCTAAAATTGTACTATGCAAGTGCAAAAAATATTTTTGCCCTTTAGGTGTTGGAGTTTATTATTAATATTTAGTTAGGTAATGTTTTCTGTAAATGAATACCATAAAATCATTGATCAATATCATGTATTCATTGTTTTTCATCAACATTAAAATTTTGTGATTCAATTTTATCTAAAATTCATGATTGATGAGCTCAGTATAATTATGAAAATTTACATGCAAATAATATTCTCATTGTCTTCTGGATCACTTTTCCTAGTAGTCAGGATATATGTTTTATATTCTATACTCATATACTCAAGAGCTTTCTTAGTGGTGTGTGTGTGTGTGTGTGTGTGTGTGTGTGTGTGTGTGTGTGTGTGTTTGTGTTTGTGTGTGTGTGTGTGTGTGCGCGCGCATGTGCGTGTATGTGGAAGCATGAGTGTGGGTGTTTGCATTAGGAAGCATGGGTGTGGGTGTTTGTCACAGAAGTCAGAGAGAATATTGGTCATCAGTCTTTGTTTACCTTTTATCTTTTTGGGGGAAGAATTTCTTGAAGTAATCATTACATACATCAGGCTAGGCACCCCAACAACTTTCATAGATTCTTCTATCTCCACATTTACCTTGCCATAAGACTTCTGGAATTGTAAGCATACAATTTTTTTTTTTGAGCTGGAGACCGAACCCAGGGCCTTACGCTTCCTAGGCAAGCGCTCTACCACTGAGCTAAATCCCCAACCCGTAAGCATACAATTTTATATGACTTCTGGAAATCTGAATTCTGACTGTCACATTATGTAACAAGTGCTTTACTCACTAAATAATTTCCCTATCCAGCTTTTATATTTTCGAAATATGTTGTCAGGGGGTTGGGGATTTAGCTCAGTAGTAGAGCGCTTGCCTAGCAAGCACAAGGCCCTGGGTTCTGTCCCCAGCTCTGGAAAAAAAAAGACAAAGAAAAAATATGTTGTCAGAATGTTTAATGACTTCAAAATTAGCTAGTCGCATGCATGCTATAAGGAAATTTTAGTGCATACATTATCATATACATGGATTGAGTACATAGTAGATAGTAAAGACTACTTTTGAAAAATATTTTAAGATGGCAGATGCCATCTGTGGAAGAGAAACTTCAATAAGCAAGTGAGATGTTCCATTGCTTTGCACAGCTGTGATGGATGTGTCCTAGTTAGACCCAGCCCAAGGGGCTTCATCTTCAGATTACTTCTTGTTGCTGCTGTGCTCTGTCTCATGTTTGGTCGTTGGTCTATTCTCATATATCTAGCATGTATGTGATTGGGCATGGGGAGACTTTTCGCACTCTACAGTGGTATGATTGTTTCTTTTGTTTTATGGGTGCAGCGAACTTATTAA